>NC_056728.1:1456738300-1456848300 GCF_019279795.1 Protopterus annectens
CCTAAACAGGCACCTGCAGCAACTGGAGAGACCTTAAAGGCTCCTCACAAAGACAATTCAGAGTCTTTAGCACATGCCTTATGTGGACATACTGAAATCACTTGCCACTATACTCTCTATCATATAGACTTCTCAGAGGCAACCTGTGTTTGCATACAACAACCTATGATCCTGCCTTAATGGAAATGCTGCATATTCATAAGTCTAATGGTACATGATTCACTCGCTCTAGGGACCTTAACCTAGAGTGTGATATCAACATGACTTGCTGGAGAGACAGATATGTCTCCCAGAGGTTGCCATTCCTCTGGAATAAACTTCCAATACAGGTTAAACAAAGCCCCTTGTTAACCCTTTTTAAGTGTAACTTGGACGATTGGATGGGAAATCGCAAATTTACCCCAGGGGTTTCACCTGTGTCCCTCTTGGATAGGGGCAATCAGTGGTGATTTACATCTTCATAGGTTCATAGGTTCATAGGTTCATACTAGGCTATCTGCCCGAGGGCATTTACAAGCCTAGCCCATAGTTTTGTGGCTTACGCCACCCCTTTAGTATGGGGAACTATACCCATTATTTTGCTGTGCCTCTGTTGAGCAGTGACACTGAGGTAATCCCTGGGGTATATCTGCGATCTCCCATCCATTGGTCAAGATTTCTCTTGAACAAGGCCAGCGAGGTGCTCTGCCTCACATATACCGGGATTTTATTCCACAGCATAGGGAGTCTTTGGGTGATGAATCTATCCCTCCAGCACGTCCTATTAATAGCCGTGTCGAGGTTTAAGTCTCCCGCCCTTGTGGCTCTGACGGATCTAGATGTTTTGAGGTGAAGCATATTCATCAAATCTGGGTTTGACATGGCCTTGTATGTTAGGCAAAGGTCACCTCTGAGCAAGCAGTAGCGACTGAATAGAGCTGGAGTTCTTTCAGTCGGGCAGCATAGGACAGATGTTTGAGACCCTTTATCCTTTTGGTGAGGAACTTTTGTGGCCTCTCCAGCTGCTGCAAGTGTCGGGTCAGATACATTCCGAATGGGGCATTGTACTCAGTCATTGGTCTGATGAGTGATGAGTATAGGGAGACTATGACCTCCCTTGATCTAGATGAGAATCCCTTCATGATAAGGTGGGCAATGTAGAAGGTCTTCCTAACTACTTTAGCTACATGGGTGTCGAATGACAGACTACTATCAACCTGGGTCCCCAGGTCCCTGATAACTTCTTCTGTACTCAGTGGATTGCCACCTATTTGGTAGCTAGGGGTAACCTTGTTTTTCCCGAAGGGTATGACTATGCATTTTTAGGCATTTAACTTTAGGCCATGGCTCTGGCACCAGTTATCTGTTTCTGTGAGACCCTTCTGAAGGATATCTGAGTGAGAAGAGTTTTCTACTATGGCCCAGTTTGCAGTCATCTGCAAACTTTGTCAGCCATAACCCTCCTGTGTTTGCTTGTACTGGAAAAGTAGATGCCAAACAAGAGTGGGCCCAGGACTGAGCCCTGTGGTACACCACTTGTGACAGGCTTTGAGTCTGACATGGCGCCAGCAACTCTGACCCTGTGGGTTCTGTCACTCAGCCAGTTTGCAACCCATCTTGTGATGTATGGGTTAACATTTAAGCTGATGAGTTTTTCAATGATACCCGAGTGGGGTATTGTATCAAAGGCCTTCGCCAGATCGAGGTAGGCTGTATGGACTGCCTTTCCTCATCAATGGCTTTGGTGACTGTTTGAAAAAGTCGACCAAGTTTAGAAGGCATGATCTGCCTTTGACAAAGCCAAACTGGGATGGATCCAAAGTCTGCAAATTTCCTATGTCTTTATTTATGAGGTCCATTATGATCCTCTCCATGGCTTTGCAGATAAGGCTTGTCAAGCTAATGGGCGGTAATTTCCAGGGTCGGTGGAGGCACCGCCTTTGTGAAGTGGGACCACAGTTGCAGTGTGCCACTCCTGGGTGCGTATCCAGAGGTAAGACTATGATTAAACAGCTGTCCTAGCTGTGGGTTTAATTCCTCGTTGAGTTCGTGGAGCACACAGCCGGGGACACCATCAGGTCCCATGGATGCTGTGTTTTTGCTTTGGAGAGAGCAGTTCTCACTTGGGCGTTGGAGATGTTTGGGGGCTGCAATCGCTTGGTATAGATATCTCTCCTTTTGGGGGGGGGAGAAGTTTGCACTGAACCTGTCAGCCAGTATGTTGGCAATGTCTGTAGGATCAGTAATCTTCACATCATTTTGAACTAGTTCTGAGCATATCTGGGAGTTTCCTCCCAGGTTTCTAACATAGCTAAAGAAGGCCTTATGATTGTCTTTTGAGTCTTTAGCTATTTTTCTCTCAAAATTTGCTTTGGATGATTTTATGAGAGCTCTTAGTTTTTACTTATAGTGATCAAGGGTGTCTTACCTTTTAAGGATTTTGCTCTATCTTGTAGTAGCTTCCTCCTTTTGTTGTAGAGTTTGTTTATGGCTGGGGTCCACCAGAGTGGACGCTTGCCTTTGGTACAAAGAGTCTTTGTTTTGCTTGGGATTGCCTTATCCATGCAGTCCTGCAGGTGCTGGTAGAAGGCATTTGTAAGTGATTCAGCGGCTTGAGTACTGTTTTCCGTCGGCTCGGGGCCTTAAAGGAGACCACACTAGTCTTTAGAAGTGTGAAGTCGGCTTTCGAGAAGTTCTTTACTGTGGTCTTTTTATTTCAGGTGGGGTGGGATGAGGACCTCCAGCGAGATTAGTTTGTGATCTGATCTCACCAGTGAGGGGTATACTTCGGTGTTGAACATTGTGCTCCCATGTTCGTGATGATGAGATCAAGTATGTTTTCTCCTCTTGTGGGGATGGTGACTAGTTGTTCCATGGCATTTGAGTTTATGAATTCCAGGAACTTTTGGGCTAGGGTGTTTGGGCTTGAGTAGTGTTCCCAGTCTATATTAGGGTAATTGAAGTCACCTAGTATGATGGTGTTTGGTGATACATTTATCCCCTCTAGTGTTTTCAGGAAGGCCATGTGAGGTTCCTGAGTTTGTGAGGGTGGCCTGTAACATGCTACAATTTGCAGAGCAGTCTGCTTATAACATAGACCATATTTCTAGACCCTTAAGGGAACAATGGTTGAACTTGGCTAGGATTGTAAGGGCCCTAGGGCCATTAACCTAGTTACCTACTATGAACCTACGAACCTATGACTAATAATAAAAGTTACCTAGTCCTCTACCATGTATGACAAATAGTAAATGTCACCTAGTCCCTTACTATGTATGACAAATAGTAAACGTTACCTAGTTCCCTAACATGTTAGTGAGATACCCAGTTCCTGTTCATGTTGAGTCATCTTCAGGGGCTCTGCTTCAGAGTTAGTTGATTGCACAGTTCACACAAAATGTGTGATCAGCTTTTATGAAGTGCATTAAATAAGGCAGGTGATCTGAAGTGATTTGTTAGCACCATAAACAAAGCTGAAAAAAAAAGTAATTCTCAATTTACATGTTTGAGTTTGCAGTTTACCTCGGTGTCATATTGTAAAACTATAAAATGTTATTAAAAATAAATTTGCTTTTTCCTCCTTTTATAGCTGTGCATTGAATAAGCAATAGTTATACATACATATTGTTTTATAATAGCATTTTATTTACTTACTCATGCAGAAATGGTTTATTTTTACACCGTGGGACATTTATTGATTTTCTTGTGGACTGTTAATGAAAAGCCAAATAATAAATGTGAGACCGTAAAACACAATGTATTAAAAAGAAACACATGCAGATTTATACAACTCAAATAAAGTGGTGTGGTTTACCTAGAGTCCTAGTTACAAATACATCCTGGTAACCTGCAGGTGACTCACTACACACATTGTACCCTTCAGGTGCTGCACTAGTAAAATTACACACTTTGGGTGATATCTGATCATTGTTTTTCAGTGGTTTTTGACTGGATCAGACTGAAGGTACCCATGAACTGTTACCCATGTCTTGAAGTGAAATAATCATATTTCACAGCTGACCACAGAAATATATTTCCACAGTCACTGTGTGCAGTTGTCTTTCTTGCAGGAGTAGAAGATTTAGCAATGTTAGCTTTTTGCTGAATAACTGAGAAGGAATGATTCAAGTCTTGTCCTCAACTCTCATTTGTACAATCACAGGTTCACTTGCAATTGTGATCATTGTTTACCCCCCCACACTCACAGAATAATTAGGCAGTACCAAGGATTAGTCAGTGTCTCATGCTGTACAGTTAGTGCACCATTCAGTCCAGTAAAATAAAATATGACATTTCATAAGAGCATAGCTGATTCAGATTACCTCCAGATTAAATAACTAATATATGTATGTATATATATATATATATATATATATATATATATATATATATGTGTGTGTGTGTGTGTGTGTGTATCCGAGTACATATGTATTTATATTTATATATACATAAAAAGAAGCTGTGCAGCAGTGTTCCAAATATTTAGACAGCTGTGCAAGTTTTGCATAGAACAGCTAATAAAGAGAAGGCTATAGTATACTGGTCACTGGATAATGCTAATCAAGTCTCAGTAAGCTGATCATGGCTATTGAACAATATAAATGCATAAAACATTTTGTACAATGGGGAGCGGTGTACTGTAAATCTTAGTGATCGTTCATGAAGGAAGTTATAAAAAAGGATAGATAGAGCAGCTGCAATGCATCAGACTTTGGTGATTATAGACCTCAGTGCATTTGCTGCACCCTCATCCAGGTTCTTCTGAAGCTAATCATTCTGGACCAGACCCCAGTATGTTAAAGGATTAATGGCTCCTTAAAAAGTACACAGGAGGTAGGGCAATGCTGCATGCCATCTGTGAGATATCTGGAATGCACAGTACACGAACCATCTGCGGCATATGTGGACCTCACAACAAATGGAATGTAGAGTACACAGTAGACAGGGCTATGCTGCATACCATTTGTGGCATATGTGGACCCCACACCAAATGAAATGCAGTGTACAAAGTAGGAATACACAGTAAGTAGGGCTATGCTATGTACCATCTTTGGAATATGTAGGCCTCATATCAAATGGAATGCAGAGTACATGTGGACCTCACACCACAAGGAAAGATGAGTGCACAATCAACAGGATTATGCTGCATAACAACTGCAGCATACATGGACTTGTGAACTTCACAACAAAAGAAATGTAGAATATACAACAGGTAGGGCTTATGCTTCATATTATCTGTGATATGTGTGGACATCAAACCAAATGGATTGCAGAGTACATAATAGATAGAGCTGTGCTGCATACAACCTGGGGAATATGTGGACATGTGGACCTCACACCAAATAAAATGCAGAGTTAACAATAGGTCAGGCTATGCTGCATACCACGTGTGACATATTTGGACTTTGCATCAAAGAAAATGTAGCATATACAATATGAAGGTCTATGGTGCATATCTGCAACATATGTGGATCTTGCATCACGTGGAATGAAAAATACACAGTAGGTTGGACTGTGCTGCACTCCATCTGTGCAACTACAGACTTCACACCAAATGGAATGTAGAGTATACAGTAGCTAAAACTATGCCGTGTACCATCTGCAATATATGTGGACCTCAAACAAAATAGAATGCAGAGTATCTCATTTCATTGGTCATCATGGCTGTACAGTGCACCCTAGTTACAAAGACATTCTGGTAGCCTGTAGGTGACACACTAGGCACACTGCATTCTTCATTATTGAGGATAAATAAAGACATTGTCCTCCTCACACTGCAATATGTGGAGGAGCACATTACATTCCTGCTACCCATGGAATGACAGTCCTTCCAAAGGTTTTCAGTGAAAAAGAACATACCAAGAGTCTCATCTGGTGATGCTGGGATGATATGTATTAATCAGATATTATTAATTAATTTATTTATTTGTCTTTGCTAACGGTATAGGTGGGCTCAGGACCTTTTTCATCCATCACCCCAGCCACTGAGGCAAGTACATGCTTACCCTGAAGATTCATAATAAATATCTATATCTAGATTGGAAGTTGGTGTAATTCGGAATATGTTAACTTCACAAAACACAAAGTACAGGGATTTATTCTGGCTAGGCTTAAAATGACCCACAATGACAGCTAGCCTAGTACTTACCTATGAACAGATATATATATATATATATATATATGCTAGGTAACTAGCTGATGGTTATGATGAGGATCATTGAATGCATATAGTCAAACTCTTTAACACTGAATAACTTAAATATTGAATTGTATTTGAGTATAAGTAGCATGAACTATTGCACTAAGTTCACACAAATGTGTTTGTGCAAATGTTTTCCATTAGTATCTGTAGTGAAATATGATATTACAGATATAGCAGATTATGAACGGGTTGCCGATGATCGCCTGCTTAAAACGTATTTGAGACATGGATGCCAAGAAATTCACCTTGAGAGCAAAGATCAAGAGATGAATCATGACATCCATGTTGAGAGGGATTAATACCGATAACATTTATTCACAGTATACATCTGCAGTGACGTTGACCACAAATTTATAAAGTATTAACCCATTAAAGCCTTTAATATTAACAAAGACATAGCAGGAGTGTATGTGTAATCGTGGTGCACAATAATTGTACCTTTCCTGCTGTTGTGCGCACAATGATTTATTGGTATATGCACTGTATGAACATTTTCTGTGAGGATGTTTCAGTTATGATCTACTGCAATACAGATGCAAGAGAAAAGCATTTGTGTGAACATGTTTGTGCAGATTAATAGTGGAACTGGTGATGCTGCTTTTGCTCATACGTGACTCAATATTTACATTATCTAGTATTATGGTCTTCATCTATATACATTTGATCACTTGTGACTCGACCATTGGATAGTAATCCACTAAAACTCAGCTTGAGCTGTACTCTTTACAATGTAAATCTAAATTATTACCACGTCACTATCCTGTTGTCAAACGGAATAAAACACATCAGTACTATTTAGATCTGAATGTAGCGCAGTACTACATGGTGACCTGTTGTAAAACAGAGTGCAACAGAACAAATTCAACTTTACGTGGTGGTTAAGAACAATGTAAACATTTTAAAAAACATGGAGAGGTTTCCTACATCAGCCACTAGCAGGCCACTCAATCCATTGCACCTGGCAAGGACCAGTTTGAGCTCAAATGGATCATCCATACTGGCGCCACTCATCATATGGCAAAAAAACACTGATTTAAGCCTTATAAAACCCATAATCACATATTTATATTTAATGCAAAATGCATTGCATACATACAATTAATTGAGTTTAGCAGTGGCTCAGCTATTTTTTTTTTTGCAACTATAGAAAATTTTCCTAGTATAGGAAACACTTCCACAAATGTAGCAAATGACTTAAAAAAAGCAATAAATCTGCCTTCTTTAATTTGAAGCATTGCTTTAATTTTTATTTATGTAGCATCCATCCAACTAATGTGAGAATAAGTTGATTCATTAAGGTACAGAGTGTGAAGATGAGATATAAGAACAGCAAAGAAGTTATAAATGGTCAACCATGCCAGAAAGCTACATTATGGTTCCTTAGATCTGAGTCACAATATTAACCAGCTATCAAAACAATCAAGCAAACAATGCTAAATTATATGACTCTACCAGAAAAAAGTGTTCCTATTCTGAATGTTGAAACCATCTGTTAAAGGGACTCTTTTTTTTTTTTTTTTTTTTTTTTTTTTAACCAGTAAATGTTAACTTTACATGTATGAATATTGCTGGAAATTTTAATGTGAAATGATATCGCAAAGCATGTAGATGATTTTATCTATAGAAGTAATTAAGGTTGACAAGTAATTTGAAACTTTCGGGATGTTTGTTGTTTTGTGCCAATTGCACTCCTAGATGTTGAAGGAAAGCAGTCCTCCATCCTTGTGCCTTACCATGTACCTAGGCATGTGTTTAACACTAAACTGCCAGCACCATGTCATGCGTTAATGCTTACTTATTCTGGTAGACTATGTGGTGTCTTTTCATGATTATAAGGAACACTATAACTAGTTATAAACATAAAGCAGTACTTTACTTCAAAGAGAACATCTGACCGAATATGAGTTATTCTTACCTGCGTGGTACAGTTTAACAAAATATATGCAAGAAATCAGACAGTGTTCATATGTTTATTTTAAAGTGACCATGAAAGGTGATGTACATAAATACTGGACAAGTAAATATCTTCATATATGTATATATATATATATATATATATATATATATATATATATATATATGCATATCTATCTATCTGTCACTCATTCAGGTCAGGATAAAACAGACGAACATTTGCGGGTTCAGTTCAAACAGCTTTATTACACACAAACACATCAGAAATGTGGCTTTGTAATTTAAAGTTAAATAAACTTACAAACAGAATGTCTACCACACTCCTACATGTTAACACTCTGGCTGTTTTCTCAAAATGGCACTGCTACCTGCTCAGTATTTATATGCATGTGCTACATCTGGAAATGCTTCCTAAAGGTACATACACATGCTCTGATCTACATCCTCTCTGTTTGAGAAATAGTCCATATTTGGAATGACAGTATTCAATGACATGCAATTTACAGAAATGATCTTTTGACGTGCAGTTATACAGAAGTAGTTATTTGACATGCAATCATACAAAATTAAGCACATATATCATATAAAACAATTATGTCCAAGTTGCTGTGTATTTTACACTAGGTCTGGAAATACGACCTGATCATGTAACATAAAAGTCAGAATTGGATCTAGCAATGGGGACTGTCTTCATGGAATGTTCAACTTTGGGGACATCATCAGGAACGAGAATGGATACTGTGACATGCTCTTCGGTATGAACATTGTCTGGGTTGCTCTAAGATCTACAGTCTGTATCACAGGTACAATGCTGCAATATTATTTCTGATACAGGAAGATGTCTGGTTTCTCCTGTACTTTATACCCTCAGATTACACTAAGTAGGATCTCGGCTCAGTAGATATACTGCTCACTTCACCAATTTGATCAAAGTCTTTCGCCATTTGCACCCTCACTGTCTATCCTTCTTTTAATGGATGAAGAAATCTGATCCTTTTATCATACCTGGCCTTCTGAGAAGAAAGCTTCTTAAAATGTTGGGCTTTGATCACTCTGTTGTTTTTAGCATTAGGCACCAACAAACTAGAGCTGATAGGCAAGGTTGTTCTGGTTTGCCTAGATAGAAGTCTCTGAGCAGTTGGTTGTCATGCTTTGACCTTAACAATAATTGTTTGCACTCCGTACTGGACATTCAGCAATGCCATTTGACTGAGGATATTCAGAACTGCTAGTATCATGGATAAAGCCCCACTCATTAGCAAATCTCTGAAGTAATTGACTGGTAAACTGGGTACCGTTGTCAGAAATAACTTTGTGTGGACTACCATGGACTGAGAAATGACATTTCATCTTAGTAATAACAGCACTGGATGGTACGGTAGGTAGCAAATCAATCTTAAACCAGTTCGAATAAGAGTCTACCAACACTAAGTAATGTTGACTGTTCCACTCAAATACTGTATGTCAGTTGTTACTGTTGACAAAGGTAGTTCAGGAATTTGGCTTAGCTGAAGTGGCTCTTTTTGCAAATGTGGCTTTGTACTGTTGCACTCTGATCAAGAGGAAAGCACTTTATCAATGTCTTCTGCTAGAGAAGGCCAAAATACTAGTCCACTCACCCTTTTTTTTTTGTGTTGGTAGAGTCAGAACCTGTGTGGCCACGATGTAAAATCAGAATGTATTCACGCTTTAAGAAATTAGGAACAATTTTTGGACCTTTGCAAATGATAGCATCTTCCATCACCATCTCACCTCTGTCTGGAAATTAAGGTTGCACTTCTGGCAGTACACAGCATTGCTTTGACAGCCCTCCTTCATTGAGGAAATGATTGAGCTTTTGCAAAATTGGATCAGTCTGTGTATGATCTCTCAGCTCATCAGATCTTGTGGTAGAAAAATTACACACTTTCATTACATCAAAGTCAAAATTTTCTGCATCAAGCTGTTCTGTGGTATTTCTGGGTGATCTGGATAAGGTATCGGCCAGATAAAGAAGTTTGTCTTTTGTATAGGCCATTTTGAAATTATACTTTTATAATTTGAGCATCATTATTTGTAGTCTTGCTGGAGTGTTATGCATATGTTTCCTTAAAATAGTGACTAGAGGTTGATGGTCAGTTTCTGTCTGGATAGCTATGCTGTAAATGTAATCATAGAACTTCAAATGTGAGAACACAATTGCCAAAAGTTCCTTCTCAATTTGAGCATACTGCATCTCAAGTTTGGGTAAGGGTTCTAGATGCAGAGGCAACGGGTCTGTCTTCTTGAAGAATAACTGCACCAAGACTGAACTTTGAAGCATCACAGGAAAGAACTGGTTTGTGGGCATCATAGTATCTTAATGTAGGCAGGCTAGCAATTTGTTGTTTGAGGTTATCAAATGCTCTCTGGTGTTGTTCAACCATGACTATGCAACATTCGTGTGTGGCAGCTCTCTTAAAGATGCTAATAACTCACTAAAGTTAGGGATAAATTTGCCCAAATTGTTAACCATACCAAGAAAACATTGTAGGGCTTGGACATTGTCTGGAGCTGGCATCTCAAGAATGCCTGCGTGCTTGGAAGGATCTGGTCGTAAACCTGTAGTGGTAAATAAATGACCTACATAAGTAACTTCTGGTAATCTGAATTTGTACTTCAGAGGATTGAGCTTTAAATTCACTTCAAGCTCTCTGTCCAGAACTTTCCTGAGATTTCTGTTATGCTCTGCTTCACCATTACCTCCAACCAGTAAATCATCAACTATTATTGCACACAGGTAGCCCAAAAAATTTGCTCCATTGCCCACTGAAATTTATTCCAAAAGGCATGCTGAGAAATCTCTTTCTACCAAATGGGGTACTGAATGTAGTCAGTAGTGAAGATTTGCAATCAAGCATTACTTGCCAAAATGAACTCTTTTGCATCTAAGACAGAAAAAACAGTGGCATTTGGCATGAGAGTTGCAATCTCCTCAACTGTACACATAGGATAATGAGGTAGTTTTAATGCCTTGTTCAAGTCTCTTCAGTCAATGCATACTCTGATTTCATCAGAATTTTTCTTATGACTAACTACCATGGAAGATACCCACTTGTTTGGTTCTGTGACTGGACAAATCACATCTTGCTGCACCATTTTGTCTAACTGGACCTTGACTTTGTCCTGCATAGCTATTGGAACTCTCCTTGCTGGTCTGATCACTGGACTGATCTCTGGGTCTAACTTCATGGAGTACACAACTGGGAATTTATCTAGCTTATCATCGAACACATCAGCATACTCTGAGAAAATAGTATCACTGAAGCTGGAACTGGGACATGTGCCTACATGATGGACTTCTTGGTAAAAGAAAGCAGTTTCATTCTTAAACTGTCTCTGAGACCAAATAATGACTCCACGGGTCCTCAGACTACATAACATTTCAAGCTGTAATTGTTCCCAGCTGAATAGCATGAAACCATTACTGAACCTTTAGTTTGAATCTCTTCAACTCCATAAGCAACAAGCTTCACACAATTGACCAAATTAAGTTGCTCACTGGCTCTCACTTTAGCAAATGTTTTGAACCAGTGTCTAGTTTGAGCTCTGTGGGTTTACCATTGATCATGGGAGTACAAAATGCTTCATTCTTTGCCAACAAATCAACTGCATTAACCGTTTCTCCCACCACTGATACACCATCTACATAGAAAGTAGGGTTGCAGCTTTCTATATGATCAACTAGCTTTTTTGAGTGACCATTCTTAATAACTGAATGAGGTTTGCTTGATTTGCAAAACTTTTGAAAATGATTCCATTTTTTACACTTGTGGCATTGCTGGCGAAATGCAAAGCACTTCTGTCTTTTAGACCTATGGTTGGCTCCACAATTATGATAGTTAACAATTAGACTTGATTGGGTTTTGTTGACTCATTCTTATACTATACTGAGCATTCTCTTTTTACTAAGCTAGTCTTGGAACTTGCTAGAAAGCTCAGGGTTCTCCTTGCCACATTTACAGGGGTTGCAGCTGCCATGTGCTTAGGCCTGTTTCTGCTTGCCACATGTTGCATGCTGTCTACGTTTGCTCTAGAGGCTGCTAAAACCATGCTCTTATCACTTACAAGCATACTTGTGTGCCTTTCTGTGAGCTAATGGATTTGACAAATTTTTATGGCATTATGTTAAATCACTGCCATGAAGCAAAATCTTTCTCACTGCAGCACTATTAACACCACACACAAGCCTGTCTTTTATTAACTCATCTTCCAAGTCACCAAATCTGCATGTTTTGGTTTATTTCTCAATTCAGTGATATAAGCTGCAAATGTTTCACATGGCTTTTGGTCTCTTGTATAAAATAAGTGCCTCTCTAATGTAACATTTGTCTGGGGGTTGCACATTTCTCTAAAGTTATGTTTTAAGCACTTGAGGTCCTCTCTTGATTCAGACGGTAATACAGTATGATGGTTTTCCCCTTCTCCTGCATATACTTCTGGTGCATATACAAATGAACTCTCTCTCAGTGGTTTCTGACCCAGCAAAGTTAAGCAAAATGAATGCCCTCATGCATGCATCTTTGTCAGAAAAAGCTGCATTTAGGAAAATACCGTATTCCTGCTCGAATACTCTTCAATTCACTGCTATGTTATGATGAAACACAAGTGGACTTGGTCTGCGAAATGCCTCTACCATATCAATACAGTAATGAAGGTGCTTGAAATTATGTACGAACATACACACATAAATATAAATATATAAAATATAGCAGAACTTTATGCCAGAACTTGTAATTATGCCCAATAGCACAACAAACTCTTTGAAATAACTGCACTTTGCCAAATAAGTCTCCGTAGCACAAGAACACACTAAAATCACTGTACTTTACTTTGAAATCACTGTACTTTATGAAACCACTCCTTATCAGTGTAAGAAACACTTCTAAATGACTGTACTTTGCAAATAAACTGTACACAATGGAAAAAGCTTAGTAAGAAACACTTCAAGATGAATGCACTTTGCAAATAAACTGTACACAGCACAAGAACCCTTCAAAATGGCTGTACTTTGCGAAATAACTCTGTATAATGTAAGAAACACTCTGAAATGCAGCTTTCTATAAATAAATGCACACAGCACAAGAAACTTTTCGAAATGACTGTACTTTGCATTTTTCAATATAACTATTTTTTGCGCACAGCAAACTTTTTGAAATAATTGCACTGTAATAAAGTGCACAATCTGCAAACACTTTGCACACACTCTACTTCGAACAAATCTAGTTATACTTTGAATAGCTTCATTAATGCAAAATAATAGTTTGTGCCCAAACACAGTCTTTTATTAAAAAACATGCAGTTGCATTGCTCTTTAAGCTTAATTTGCCATTGTATTGTACTTATTCTGCCTTTTTAATCTCTTATCATGCTCATTATACTTTTCTTGTGCCTGTTTTACTTTAAACATGTTTATGCAAACCAAAGATAATTCTGAGCTCCATATGAATAGTTTTTGCTAGTTTTATAAAATATTGTGGTTTCACACATTTCATGTAATAATTTGGTTTGTGCCTTTCATTTGCTTAATACATTTTTGTGCTACTTGTTTGATTAATAATGTGTTTTGTGCCTTATAAATGTGCCATTTAATTTTCTTTGCCAAATAAATCATTTGTGTATTTTTCTTTACCTTTAGCTTGTTGCTGGCCCTTTTTCATTTGTTTGTGCTCCTTTTTACTCAACCTACTTAGTCTGCCTTCACCTTCAACTCTGCACCTCATGGCTTGAAGAAGTAGTTCTTCTGATCCCAGTTCTGACACCATGTCACTCATCTGGCCAGGATAAAACAGATGAACATTCATGGGTTCAGTTCAAGGAGCTTTATTACACATAAACACATTAGAAATGAGGCTTTCTAACTTAAACTTATATAAACTTATATAAAGACTGACTACCACACTCATACATGTTAACACTCAAAATGGCACTGCTGCCTCCATGTGCTCAGTATTTATATACACATGCTACATTTGCAAATGCTTCTTAAAGGAACATACACCCACTCTCTCTCTCTCTCTCTCTCTCTATATATATATATATATATATATATATATATTTAAGGACACAGGAATATGTGGATTCTGATGATGCAGGCCCTAGCCAGCAATGTAAATCAGCTCTCACTACATGGGTAAGGAACCAGAGGTAGACAAGGTAAACCCAAATATGTGGAGAGATAGATGCTTTTGTCTGGGTGAGTTCAACCTTTACCTCCAGAAAAATATCTAGATCAGACTCTACTAAATACCACAGTAGTTGAGACTGTGGCAGCGAAGGTAGTCAAGAGATGGTCAGTGGCTGCCATGATGGTAAACTAAGAACTTGCAGACTGAGACCAGCTATAAGTGAAGTCATCATCTGAGAGAAAGGCACTCTCCATGCAATATTAACAGGGGAAAAGAAGACCTCCATACTTGACTGATAGGCACTGACAGGCTAAAAATGCAGCAACTATGCCAGTTGCCAAAGTGAAACTCTGGACATGGGATGAGTCTGCTGAGTCCATAATAAATTTCTTTCTGATGGTCTCAGAAAGGTTCTGATAAACCATGTGGTAAGAAAGCAGAGGCATTGCTAGGAGGGGGAGAAGGAAGCAGCTCCCCAAATGCAAGATCTTAGGTGCCAAGATTGTCAGATGCTAATAGTGTAGAAGTGCTACATCAGCAATCAGAAATGAATGTCCATACTGTGTTTGTGTTCATGGTCAGCAATCAGAAATTAATATCCATACTGTGTTTGTGTTCATGGTCAGCAATCAGAAATGATTGTCCATACTGTGTTTGTGTTCATGGTCAACAATCAGAAATTAATGTCCATACTGTGTTTGTGTTCCTAGTCAGCAATCAGAAATGATTGTCCATACTGTGTTTGTGTTCATGGTCAGCAATCAGAAATGAATGTCCATACTGTGTTTGTGTTCAAGGTCAGCAATCAGAAATTAATGTCTATATTGAATTTGTGGTCATGATTGATATACTGAAGTGCTTTGTTGCAAATGGTTTGCTACTTTTTCAGAGCTTTGTTTGCTCTACAACAAGATCTGGGGGTGGAAGTACTAGATCGGGGAGCCAGATAACCTATTTACACTTCTGGGGGAGATGATGGGACATTTACCAATCTGTTCTCTTGAAAAGTGGAGAAACATTAACCTTGAATGAGGGCACTGACAGGAGTTAGGAGGATCACTTTGAGGAATTCCTGGACCTGTTGGAGATACCGTCCTTAGAGGAGACAGTGCTAGAAGGTATTAAAAAGTTTAGGTCCATGTCTTTTGCAATTGAAAAGTTCTAGGATGGAAGCATTGCTGGAGTAAATAGGACCCGAACGAAAATGCTGAAGGTAATAGATATTGGCATGGTCTTATAATGAATGTGTCTTTTCAGTGGCATGTGTAAGATAGGAACTGTATCTTTGGATTAGCAATCTGGAATGTTGGCTCCATTTTTAAAGGGGGGGGGCAGGAGTGACTGCTGCAATCATAGCTCAAACCCTACTCCTCAGCCTCCCTTCCAAGTCCATTCTAGGATCTTGGAACAAAGAATCTCAGAGTCTGCCCTGACTGTGGGGCAGTGAATTGTTATCTAGTATCACCTACGTGGGTAATGTGGACCTAGAAAATGCTTATGGTTATGCAACTTAGGTTACTTTATGGACAGGTTCAGTGTCACTACTGTGTGCCATTCTGTCGCTATATTGGTGAAGCAAGATTTGTGTCTGCATTCCTGGCATTAAACTAAATACTTCAGCAGTATAAAGATGCTACCAGGAGCGTGTTTTGTCTCCCCTGTTTGTGATTTTCAAAATGAGAATATGAAGCCCAACGCAGATTAGAAAATTATCCAGTCTTGGTACACAAGAGATGCATAATTGTCTGCAGATGGTGTCCTGTGAGCTTCAGCTGGCGGTGATCTTCAGCATGCATTGGATTGGTTCACTGCTAAGTAGCAATTAATCAGGATAAAAATCAGAAATTCTAAATCAGAAGTCATGTTTCTCTCCCACAAAGGAGTGAACTGATCCTTGCAAGGAGGAGGGAAGCAGTCACTCTAAGTAGAGATGTTTAAGTATTGTTTGTTCTGTTTTCATAAATGAGAGCAGAGAGTATCAGAATTCTGACCATCAGATGCATACAGCGGTAGCATTAGTGTGGTTGTGAAGTGAAAACTGTGCCATAGAATGAAGCTCACAGTTTACCTCCCTGTTGGTATAGTGTTTTTATAGTTGGTATAGTTGGTATAGTGTTTTTATAGTTGGTGGCTTTGCAGTTGCCCGCCCCTAGTGTAAATTTGATCTGGGACCCTCCTCCCAGTCTAGTGTCATTACCTCATTCTACCCAGTATAGGGAGAGCATTTGAGAAGGCCAATCAGCTTAGTTTCTGCTACTCCTTTCTCTCTTTCCTTTCTCTCTTTACAAAAAAAAAAAAAAAAAAAAATGTATCTGCTTTTACTGTATTTGTGTTTTTTCCTACTTTATTTTGCTTTTGCGTCATCTTAAAAGTACTCAATTGTATTTATTACTGCTTGGTGTAACTCATTGTAAGCCTTTTAGTTTAAGCACCTGGGCTTCAGACCAGTTTTACATTAGGAAGGTTTGTGGTCTGCACTGCAGTGGCAGAACAGGTAACTTACATCCTTCTAAGTTGGGAACTGCTGATTGAGGGCTCAGTGTCTGTTATTCTAAAAGTGTATTAATTCTGGTTTAAGCACTTGGGCTTGAGGCCAGTTATTTTACATTAAGAGGGTTTGTGTTCTGCACTCTTGTGGGAGGAGAGGCTGAACTCTGTCCTTCTGAGCTGGGAATTTCTAGTTAAAGCTTATAGTGCCTATATATTTGAACTGCTTCTTACTGAAATTGGTACACCTTGTTTGCTGTAGCATAGACTAGATCCAGGCCTGCTGAATCTAGCCTTGTTTGTATAACTTGAGCACTAATCCAGGCATGCTTTAAAGTATTCAGTTGTATTTATTACTGCTGGTAGTAACTTGATTAAAGTGTAGCTATCATTTCTAAGTCTTTTGGATTAAGCACTTGGGCTTCAGACCAGTTGTTTTACATTAGGAAGGTTTGTGGCCTGCACTGTGGTGGCAGGACAGGTAGCTTACATCCTTCTAAGTTGGGAACTGCTGATTGAGAGCTCAGTGTCTGTTATTCTAAAAGTGTATTAGTTCTGGTTTAAGCACTTGGGCTTCAGGCCAGTTATTTTACGTTAAGAAGGATTGCGGTCTGCACTCTTGTGGGAGGAGAGGCTGGACTCTGCCCTTCTGAGCAGAGAATTTCTGGTTAGAGGCTTATAGTGCCTGCATATTCTAACTGTTTCTTACTGAAATTGGTACACCTTGTTTGCTGTAGCATAGACTAGATCCATTTCTGCTGAATCTAGCTTTATTTGTATGCTTGTTGTTTGTTTATTTCCCTGAAACGCTAATTTCACCTAAAACGCGGCCTTTTAGCACTTCTGTGGATCCCTAGTGATATCTGCATTGCTTACTGTACTTATTTCCTTGTTTCACTTGAAAGAAAGTTACTGTTTGTCATTTTTGCATTTAAGTTACCTGTAACACATTGCATTTAAGTTACCTGGCACTTGCTCACTAAAGCAATTATATAAGTCAGCTCTAAAAAATTAAAAGCACTACACCCTCACAAACTCCCCTTGAGTACCTTGTTCCCCATTGGCCCTTTTTTTCAATTATAATGGAATTCCCAATACTATTCTAGCATGTCCAGAGGTCAGTTGTCAATCTCCTCTCCGGTCCAGCTGGTGAATCTGGGAATCTTGAGGCAATGTTACAACTGCCTCATGTACACAGACAACCCTCTCCTCCTCCCAACAAATTCCAACACATGTGAGAGATGCAACCATATAGCCAAACTGGAGGCTAAGCACTCTCAACTCAGTACTGCCGAAACCAGTCAGGAGGAGAAGGAAACCACACTCACTACAATTCCAGTCTCACATAGACCTACCACGACAACAAACCAAACACATAAACACACAAAAACATACTCGGAGGCTCTAAATAAAAATCTGCCTAAGCAGCAGAGACCTCCAAAGCAGACACCCAAGCAACCGCTACCCCAAAACAAAACACATGCAACACATAGCTCACAAAGCCAGTGTGCCGAACAGTCACAGCCCTTAAGGCTAAACAACACACCTGATACACTTGTAATAGGTGACTCTATCGTCAGGCACACTGACGTCCGCTCACCAGGCTGAACAAGGAGAAGGTCACGGTGAGCTGCCTGTCGGGCGCTAGGATCCGCCACATAACACAAGCACTCAGGTCACTCCAAGGCAAGTACAAATATGACTCAGTCATTGTCCATGCTGGTGTGAATGACCTGAGACGTACCTCCCTGGGCTACATGAAAAGAGACATAGAGGAGCTCTCTGAGCATGTAGCCCAGGCCGGTATGACCCTGACCTTGAGTAGCATCTTACCCTCACCAAGAATGATGCCACAATATGAAGACAAGATGATCAATTTCAACAATTGGCAAGTGTTGGTGTCATTCAAAGGGGATCCAATGCCTGTCAGCCTGGGATGACATGCTCGACAAGCCACGATGCTTTGCTAGGGACGGCTTGCACCTGTCACCCCTGGGCTTTCGGATATTGGCAAAGGCTCTTGCTACCCCCATAGTGCCTTTTTTAGGCAAGGCTCAAAAGACAAACCCACCTCCATAGGTATCACAAGGGATAAGAAACTAAGAGTAATGCTACTCAACGCTAGAAGTCTAAACCTCAAGATGCACGCACTCGAAACTCTCCTTAGCATGGAGAACATCAATATCTGTGAAGTAACAGAAACCTGGTTCAAGGCTCCCGAGAACACCCCAGCACTACCAGGTTATACCTCATACCATGCTTTTTGGCCCCAAAACTTGGACCGAACCACAAAAGGAGGGGGAGTATCAATATTCGTCAAAGATACCCACACCTCCAGGTTGGTGGCACAGCACGAAGCATCAGAGACTATCCATGTGAAACTAACTGTGGGTAAAACTGCCTTCCAGTTTATAGCCTGCTACAGACCACCCTCCCAAACACAGGAACCCCACTTGGCCTTCCTGAGAATACTGGAAAATATGAAGGTCTCTCCAAACACCATTATATTGGGCAACTTCAACTACCCATACATAGACTGGGAGCATTACTCTAGCTCCAACACCCAAGCCCAAAGGTTCCTAGAATTTATAAACTCAAATGCTATGGAAGAACTTGTTACCACTCCCACAAGTGGGGAAAACATACTGGACCTGATCATCACCAACATGGGGACACTATGCTCCAGACCAGAAGTGTATCCCTCACTGGTAAGATCAGACCATAAACTAATCTCACTGGATATTCACATCCCGACCCCACCCCCTGCCCAGAAAACCACAGTGAAAAACTTCTCTAAAGCAAATTTCACACGCCTCAAAACCGAGGCAAAATCCTTCAAAGCCCCCGGGCCTGTGGAAAATACGGCCCAGACCACAGAATCCTTTATAAACGCATTCTATGAACACCTTCAGGAATGCATGGATCATGCAATCCCAAATAAAACCAAGACCCAATCCTCCAAAGGCAGACGTCCTGTCTGGTGGACCCCAGCCATAAACAAACTATACAATAGAAGGAGGAAGCTACTACATGATAGAGCAAAATCCCAAAAAGGGAAGGCATCTCTGATCAGTATTAGCAAAAAACTACGGGCACTCATAAAATCGTCTAAGGCCAGCTTCGAGAGAAAAATTGCACAGGACACTAAGGATAATCACAAGGCTTTCTTTAGTTATGTTAGGAACCTGGGTGGGAATTCCCAGATATGCTCAGAATTAGTCCAAAATGACAAAAAATACACCGAGCCCACAGACATTGCCAACATCCTAGCTGACAGGTTCAGTGCAAACTTCTCCCCCCTCTCCCCACCAAAAGGACAAATATCTATCCCAACAGAGTGCTGCCCCCCCCCCTGACATTTCAGATGCTCAGGTAAGAGCCGCCCTCTCCAAAGCAAAAACACAGCATCAATGGGACCAGATGGTGTCCCGGGCCGCGTCCTACATGAACTCCAAGAAGAGCTAAACCCAAACATAAAACTACTGTTCAATCTTAGCCTTACTACAGGATATGTACCCAAAGAGTGGCATACAGCAGCAGTGGTCCCTCTCCACAAAGGTGGTGCCTCAACGGATCCTGGAAACTATCGCCCCATAAGCCTGACTAGCTTGGTCTGCAAAGCTATGGAAAGGATCATCATGGACCTCATAAATAAAGATATTGGGGACCTACAGACACTGGATCCTACCCAGTTTGGCTTTGTTAAGGGCAGATCCTGCCTCTTAAACCTGGTCGATTTCTTTGAAACAGTCACCAAGGCCATTGACGAGGGGAAGGTGGCCCACACAGCCTACCTGGACCTCGCAAAAGCCTTCGATACAATACCCCACTCGGGCATTATAGATAAGCTCACCAGCTTAAATATAAACCCCTATGTCACTAGATGGGTTGCAAACTGGCTCAAGGACAGAACCCACATGGTTAGAATTGCTGGAGCCATGTCAGACTCCAAACCAGTTACAAGTGGCATCCCACAAGGCTCAGTCCTGGGACCTCTCTTGTTCGGTATATACTTCTCGGTGGTACAGGCCAACACGGAAGGACTGTGGCTGACCAAGTTCGCAGATGACTGCAAACTGGGTGCCATAATCAACTCTCCAGCCGACACAAGCATCCTCCAAAAGGGCCTCATAGAAACAGACAACTGGTGCCAGAGCCATGGCCTCAAGCTAAATGCCAAAAAGTGTATAGTCATCCCCTTTGGCAAAAACAAAGTGCCCACAAATTACCACATAGGTGGTAATCCATTAAGTACAGAAGAATGTATTAGGGACCTGGGGACCCAAGTTGATAGCAATCTCTCATTTGACAACCACGTGGCCAAAGTGGTTAGAAAAACATTTTATATAGCCCACCTAATCATGAAGGGATTCACATCTAGATCAGGGGAGGTCATCGTACCTCTTTACTCATCCCTCATCAGGCCCATAATTGAGTACAATGCCCCTTTTGGGATGTACCTTACCAGACACCTGCAGCAACTGGAAAGACCCCAAAAGTACCTCACCAAGAGGATCAAAGGGCTCAAACAGATGCCATATGCTGCCCGGTTAAAGAAACTCCAGCTCTACTCAGTGGCATACGGCCTGCTCAGAGGCGATCTGTGCCTGACATATAAAGCCATGTCCAACCCAGAATTAATGGACATGCTGCACCTCAGAAAATCCAAATCCCATTGAGCTACGCGCTCGAGAGACTTGAACCTCAGCACTGAAATAAATAGGACATGCTGGAGGGACAGATTCATAACCCAGAGGCTCCCTTCACTCTGGAATAAAATCCCAGTCCAGGTTAGGCAGAGTCCCACATTGACTCTCTTCAAGAGGAATCTTGATGAGTGGATGGGAGATCATAGGTTTACCCCGGCTATCACTTCAGTGTCACTGTTAGACAGAGGCACAGTATACTAACCTCAAATAAGGGCATAGCAAAATTAATTTAAAATGGGTGGCGAAAGCCAAACACACTCTGGCTAGGCTTATAAATGCCGTAGGGCAGATAGCCTAGTATGAACCTATGAACCTATGAACCTGTCAGTCTGAGTCACCATCGTCACGTATAGCGTGAGCTTTGCATGGTGACTGTAAAGGCTGAGAGAGACGAGAGGCAGATATGCGATCTCTTCAAGATTGCTTGGTTTACATTCCATGACAGGGTGTGGAACTGAGGAATTTGGGAAGACCTCAGAGGACAGCCATTGTAGTGGTAGTTTGGCTACCTAGTAAAAATGGCCCCTAGGCATCTTCCAAAGAAGGTATACCAGGCATGGTCCACTAGAAGAAGGCTCTGGTCAAACCCAAGAAATGCTGGAAAGATTGTATCACTTAGTTTGCCTGATAGTGCCTGGTGATCTCACAAGGTGAGGAGATGAACATTGTGGACAGGGAGGCCTGATCTGCTCTGCCCAGCTTCTTACCACTGTCTCTCACCACGATAGGCAGTTTAGGAAAAGAACTGATGACTTTCATTAATGATAATCACCTTCATAGCCTCACACATGCCTCTCAACCAAACCTCATTTTGAGGGAACACTCCTGATAGTGTGCCCAAATATTCCTCTGTCCTTCCAAATCTCTTATAAGGTTGGTGATTGTGGGAAAAAAGCTGACAGATTACACTTAATAAATAATGAAAATACTTACAGCTGTAAACTTCTTTTACTTCAGAAAGTGCATGTTAATTCACATTCTCTATTCTGTCAGCTTCTCAAGTTAATAGCAGTAACATTTAAAGCTAAAAGAGTCTCTAATTGTCCTTGATTATTTCTGGATATATACATGATTCTGGAGGCAACAGGTTGAGAACTATGACCTCACATTATATGATAATGTGTGTGTGTGTGTGTGTGTGTGTGTGTGTGTGTGTGTGTGTGTGTGTGTGTGTGTGTGTGTGTGTGTGTGTGTGTGTGTGTGTGTGTATCTATTCATATATATATATATATATATATATATATATATATATATATATTTATATCTATATAGACAAAATATATAAACACACATATTATGTATATATAACCATCCATCCATCTATAATTCCCATTTGTTTTGCATATGGCGGTAGGGTGTCTCTTCAGCAGTGACAGTCATCTAGAGCCATGGTTTACACTGCCAGGGTGGCTAGCCCTGCAGTGGTAGTTCCTCCATAAGACACACACACACACACACACACACACACACACACACACACACACACACACACACACACACACACACACACACCTATGGCCAGTTTAGAGTGTCCAGTCCACCTACTGCATGTCTTTGGAATGTGGAAGGAAAACAGAGCAAGCAGAGGAAACTCACACGAACACAGGGAGGACGTTTATATTCTGCACAGAAGGCACCCAGGCCATGAATCAAACCAGAGGACCTCTTGCTGTGAGGCAACAATGTTGTCAGCTGCGACACTGTGCCACTCATGTACATATACATGGATATACATATACATGTTTATATATATATATATATATATATATATATATATATATATATATATATATATATATGTGTGTGTGTGTGTGTGTGTGTGTGTGTGTGTGTATATATATATATATATATATATATATATATATATATATATATATGTGTGTGTGTGTGTGTATATATATATATATATATATATATATATGTGTGTGTGTGTGTGTGTGTATATATATATATATATATATATATATATATGTGTGTGTGTATATATATATATATATATATATATATATATATATATATATATATATATATATATATATATGTATGTGCACTGTTTTTTATTGACAGTGTGTTTGGTCGACTAAACAGATTGTCAACAAGTGTGCAAGATAGCACAGCTCTCAAGATTGGGGAATATTTCTTTTCCTGGTTTTGTTTTATCTTGGATTTAGTTTATATAATTAGCATGGAGTGTAGGGGTACAGTCCCACATATAATGGGGGGTGTAGGGGAGCTTGCCACTTGCTTAAAACAACTTTTAAATGCTCTTCTTCTTTTACATTGTCCATACGTTATGGTTGTTTCTCAGCACGTGTCATAACATATTGATGTTTGTGTTGTTGACACATTGTGATTGACATTTGGAACACTGAAACTTTTGAAGCTTTTGTGTTTCAACAAAAGTGAGCATAATGAGATATATATGGTTACAATTAGGAAGTGGGAACCCTCACGAGTGAATGCTTTTTCATACTGTAAAAATGTAAGCACTCATGTGAGTGAACATTCTCCCTAATTGAGTTTCTGTCAGCAGTCTTTTGGTTCAGATCAATGTACAGTGGACTAAGGGAATTTTCCCTTACTCATTGTTGTGCAATCTCAGAGTTAGAATATATAATTAACAGGGAAAATACATATTTATTATTATTTATTTATTTCATTTTGGTGACCGGGGAGGTCCACTGGGCTCAAGAGCCCATTTTCAGTGGAGGCCCGGGGAGAAAAGCTCCACAATACAAAGTTACATTACATAGAGAATTACAAGAAAAATATTTGCACTACAATCAACAGGTAGCATAACAATCAACAGGTAGCATAACAATCAACAGGTAGTACAACAATCAACAGGTAGTATAACAACCAACAGGTAGTATAACAATCAACAAGTAGTATAACAATCAACAGGTAGTATTACAGTCAAAACAGGTATCATTCAATAAAGACAGCAAAACTATTAAAAATGTTTCAAGAGAAAGACAGGCATACAGCATAATGGCTTGATGTTACTGTTTAGTTACATTTATAATCTAAGTATATGAGAGAAATTAGGAAGGTTAGCCAGGAGAGAAGGAGGAGCAGAGCTTGGGAGGTATGAGTTGAAGAGTGCAGTTACATTTACTGTGAAGAAACAGGTAAGAATGAAGTTGTGTTTTGAAGGTGTGTGGATTGTCACAGGTCCTCAGAGTAGAGGGCAGGGCATTCCATTTTTTGGCTAGGGAAAAGGAGAGTAGTCCAAAACCAGAAGTTCTGTGCTATGACAAAGTCCCACCAAACAGCAAACAGCAACATCCAAAAAAGAAAGAAGAATGGCAGGACACTGCTGGATTAACTCCTTCTTTTATTAAAACAACCAAAACATCCAAGGATAAGCGCTTCCGGGTGTGATACCCTTCATCAGATAAAGAGAACAAACATTACCACTGTTTTAAATTAAAAGCCAACCAATCAGCAATCAGTAAATTACCCGCCTTTTTAGTAGGGCGGGTTTCAAAGGAATCATGTCATTTAACCCTGGGCTCCTATGAGCCCTCAGCTCTAAGATCCATTCAGATTCAAGGGATTCTGTCATCAACCTTATGTCTCCTCCCTATTATTTAACCTTCGTTAACCACAGCCCTGAAGCTGAAAGTATGTGTTGAGTGCTGTTCAATGTGCCTATAAAGAGCATTATGCTCATTTTTATTTCTAATATTGGAAAGATGCTGTAAAATTCTGATCTTAAACATATTATTGGTCTTCCCAACATAATATGCTGCGCATTGTTCACATGTAGCCAAATAAACTATGTTACTTGTCCTGCAGGTAGCCCTTGCCTTAAGATGGTATAACCTTCCAGTAACAGGATGTTTAAAAGTTGCATTCTTATTGATAGACGGGCAGGCTTTACATAAGATACAGGGAACACTGCCTGGGCTCTCCTTAAATAAATTGGATGTAGTAAAAACCTTTTCATTACAAAGGATGTCCTTCAAATTCTTATTTCTCTTGTATCCAAAGCTGGGTCTGGTTCCTAATAGATCCTTTAACTTATTGTCACTTCTTAAGATGTTCCAGTTTTTAAAAATTATATTTTTTATATCTTTGGTATTGCTACTATAGGTGACAAACAACTTAGGTTCCCTTTTTTGTGGAGCTTTGGCCTTGGATTCAACAAGCTCTTGTCTGATCCATGGTTTGTATTTACTATCCCTTTTCTGCCTGCTATCATTAATGACTTCACTAATCATCCCCTCTTTGTATCCTCTGTCCAAAAAACATTGCTTCAAGGACTCTATCTCTTTCTCATACTCTGTATCATTCATTGATATCCTAGATATTCTGCCTGCCTGGCCCTGAACTATGTTGGGGAACATATGACGGGATGCATGCTATCAAAGCATAGCAAACTGTTTTTCCAGCAATCCTTTCTAAATAACTTCGATGAAAAACCATTGCTAGTTTGTGTAATACTGACATCCAAAAAATCAATGCTGGTATCAGAGAAATTCAACTTAAATCTAAGGAAGGATGTAGTGGAATGTAGATAGCTGACAAAATCTATTAACATGTCTGCCTCACCCTCCAAAAGAAAAAACATCGTCTACAAAACATGTATACATATACACATGTTGTTTCCATAATGGATGTTCTAAAATTACATCTTTCTCCCAAAACCAAAGGACCAGGTTGGCATATGTATTAGCACAGGGGGTGCCCATAGCTACCCCCTGTGCTTGTCTATATATTTGCTTGTTCCCTATAAAGACATTATTCTCTAAGACCAAGGCCAACATCATCTTAACTAAGGTTATATTGTTGTCCTCCTCACCCAAGTCACTCATAACCCCACCTATGGCTTGGATACCAAAGTCATTACTGATCACAGTAAAAAGATTATGGACATCCAACGTCACCATTAAAAGTTTTCCCTGTGGCTTATTATGATTGAACCTGCCTACCCTTCTAAGGAAATCACCAGTGTCTTTCAACACAGAGGTTGCTTTATCTAGAAGTGGTCGAAGTGTATATTCTACCCAGATGGAGATATGCTCCGTGACCCAGCCTCTGCCCGAGACAATGGGTCTGAACGGGGGGTCTTCTACTGATTTATGAATTTTGGCAGAGCTTTAAAAATAGGTATAACTGCTTTTTCTATCCAAAGAAATTGTAGCATCTCATCACTTATTAGCATATCAAAATTTAACCTCTTCAAGCTGTTGTGTACTTCATCCACTAGCATCTTGACACCTATGGGGTTGAGTGGAACATAGACTTTCTTATCTAATAACAACCCCTGAATTTTCTGTTGGTAAAAGGTGGTGTCCATCACCACTACAGCACCCCCTTTATCAGCCATTTTTATAACCAAATTGTTGTTAGAGCCCAAATCATGTAAGGCTTGTTGCTGAGGTCGTGTTAAGTTATGGTATTTTTGTAGTCCTCCCCTTTGAAAATATTCTTGTAAATCATTCTCACAGCTATTGATGAACAAATTTAAAGCTGGAGAGAAGGGTGGCACATAACTACTAGGTAGTTTTAAAGTAGTCCCTAGCTCATTATTATTACCAAAAATACATTTTAAAGCTAATGTTCTACAAAACAACATAATATCTAACATTACATCACTAAAACCACTTGCCCTGCCGGGCACAAAGGTAAGACCTTTGTTTAACACATACAACTCATCTTGTGTTTAAGAATGTGATGAAAGATTAAAAACAATACCACTATTGTGATTGAGTCATTCGTAAGTCCTCCTCCTCTTGCCTGGATATCTGCCCTCGCTCGAGGAGCGTCTCCATGCTCCTCGCTTCTTGACGGGAGCAGGTAGCTGGTCCAAAAAACGTTGCTGTCCCTGCGAAGTCTTAGGGCGCGCTCCCATGGCTAGCCCCTCTGTAGATGCTACTGCAGCATAAGTGAAAGATTCAGTCCCATCCGTACGACTAGGGTTGAGCGTGGAAATCGAACCTGCTGTTAGATCCTCAGACTCTATCAGCTGCTCCTTGTCTGCTGTTCTTGTTAGAGACCCTCCTGGGCCTCCTGTAGGTGGTGGTGTATTAATTCCTATATTCCCTCCTGTGACGACTGTCGAGCTATGAACGCTGTTGAGTGTAGGTGTAGCCAAATGCCTCTGGGAATCAATCACTTCCGGTTGGCGTTTAGGTTGATTGCTATTGATGGCATTGCTCACTGTGTTACGCTGTGTAGCACTCCTGGGCCACACAAAGATGTTCCCTGAAACAAAATCATCGTAGTCACGTTTTAATTTCTGTAACTTCTGTACACGTAGCTTCTCATTATTGTCAGATATGGTGGTATAAAGATGTTGTAAACGTGCTACGTGATAAGGTTCACAGTAGTCTCTCTCTAATTTATTACGCAAAGTCTCTACTTCAGTTTTTAACTGAGCCATTTCTGGTGCAAAAAAGGTTGTTAAGATCTCCATATATTTAAAACTAGTCTGTATGTTTAGCGACTGCCATTGGGCCAAAAGGTCTGGGTAGCGTTCGCCCTGCGTGGGCATGCAGAGGATTCTCATTCCTCTGGGAACTATACCATAAGATTGACAGGCTTCCAAGTGGTGAGCCTGCCACTGTAAACATTGCAGCCTTCCAGCTTTATGGTTTAAATCATGTATTAAACTGTCAAATGATTTATCCATGGCTACAGGTGTAAAATCTTTAACTGGAGCAGTTTTATCTACAGAAAAACCCAAATTAAGTAAAGGGTTTTCTGTAAAGAATACTTTATCAAGGCTATTCAGCTCACCTCTAGTATTCCCATCTCCATCAGCAAGTTGACCATAGTTCATCTTATTCTGTTGTTCCACAGCAGACATAGCACTATTAGAACCAAATAAAAATCAAAGTCCAAAACCAGAAGTTCTGTGCTATGGCAAAGTCCCACCAAACAGCAAACAGCAAAATCCAAAAAAGAAAGAAGAATGGCAGGACACTGCTGGATTAACTCCTTCTTTTATTAAAACAACCAAAACATCCAGGGATAAGCGCTTTCGGGTGTGATACCCTTCATCAGATAAAGAGAACAAACATTACCACTGTTTTAAATTAAAAGCCAACCAATCAGCAATCAGTAAATTACCCGCCTTTTTAGTAGGGCGGGTTTCAAAGGAACCATGTCATTTAACCCTGGGCTCCTATGAGCCCTCAGCTCCAAGATCCATTCAGATTCAAGGGATTCTGTCATCAACCTTATGTCTCCTCCCCTATTATTTAACCTTACGTTAACCATAGCCCTGAAGCTGAAAGTATGTGTTGAGTGCTGTTCAATGTGCCTATAAAGAGCATTATGCTCATTTTTATTTCTAATATTGGAAAGATGCTGTAAAATTCTGATCTTAAACATATTATTGGTCTTCCCAACATAATATGCTGCGCATTGTTCACATGTAGCCAAATAAACTATGTTAACAATAAAACAGCCAACACAAACCACCAAACAGATTAACTTCACTGCAACTTGAAATAAAAAGTCAAAAATAAAAGTCCACATGCAAGTGAAGTGAATGGCTGTAAAATATATCACTCTCAATCTTCAAAGAATTGGTTCCTTGTTCCAAACCACGATAAGAACACCAACATGAACAATTCCAGTATAAAAAGATTTATTGTATGCTAGCACTGTCAGTAAGCGCTTTCACCTCCACGGCTTTATCAAACTACAAAGTGCATAGTCAGTAAAAACATTTAAATACAATGAAATCAAACCCAATAGGTTCAAATTAAAACAACTAAAAATGACATCATTAAATGAGGGCACACCTTTCCTGATTTAACCCTTAGTGGTGAGCATATACTATGGTCTAAAAATCCTCTTCCTCTTAAGGGCAGGTTTCACTTGCACCTTGTCATTAATGCCAGGGAATTTATCTGCCCTGAGCCTAATAATCCATTTAAGTTCACATTCTAAAAGGCAAGTATCTACATCCCCTCCCCTAATATTGGTCTTTAATTGTTGCAGTACACTAAATACAAACTCATGCTCAGCTCCCATTATTTTAATGTGTTTCGCTAATGCATTACTGTCAGATCCAGTTCTGACTGCATATACATGTTCACGTATACGTTTCCTGAGCTGTCTACAGGTCTTCCCAACGTAGAATGCTGTACAGGAAATGCAACGGGCCGAATAAACTACATATGTACTAATACAACTTGTATCTGTGGTGAACACATACTCTACTTTCGTTAATGGGTGTTGAAAGTCTTTCCTGTCATCTATAAAATGACACTGCCTGCCTGGCCCTGAACTATGTTCAGCTTCTTGACGGGAGCAGGTAGCTGGTCCAAAAAACGTTGCTGTCCCTGCGAAGTCTTAGGGCGCGCTCCCATGGCTAGCCCCTCTGTAGATGCTACTGCAGCATAAGTGAAAGATTCTCTGATACCAGCATAGATTTTTTGGATGTCAGTATTACACAAACTAGCAATGGTTTTTCATCGAAGTTATTTAGAAAGGATTGCTGGAAAAACAGTTTGCTATGCTTTGATAGCATGCATCCCCGTCATATGTTCCCCAACATAGTTCAGGGCCAGGCAGGCAGAATATCTAGGATATCAATGAATGATACAGAGTATGAGAAAGAGATAGAGTCCTTGAAGCAATGTTTTTTGGACAGAGGATACAAAGAGGGGATGATTAGTGAAGTCATTAATGATAGCAGGCAGAAAAGGGATAGTAAATACAAACCATGGATCAGACAAGAGCTCGTTGAATCCAAGGCCAAAGCTCCACAAAAAAGGGAACCTAAGTTGTTTGTCACCTATAGTAGCAATACCAAAGATATAAAAAATATAATTTTTAAAAACTGGAACATCTTAAGAAGTGACAATAAGTTAAAGGATCTATTAGGAACCAGACCCAGCTTTGGATACAAGAGAAATAAGAATTTGAAGGACATCCTTTGTAATGAAAAGGCTTTTACTACATCCAATTTATTTAAGGAGAGCCCAGGCAGTGTTCCCTGTGGCTTATGTAAAGCCTGTCCGTCTATCAATAAGAATGCAACTTTTAAACATCCTGTTACTGGAAGGTTATACCATCTTAAGACAAGGGCTACCTTCAGGACAAGTAACATAGTTTATTTGGCTACATGTGAACAATGCGCAGCATATTATGTTGGGAAGACCAATAATATGTTTAAGATCAGAATTTTACAGCATCTTTCCAATATTAGAAATAAAAATGAGCATAATGCTCTTTATAGGCACATTGAACAGCACTCAACACATACTTTCAGCTTCAGGGCTATGGTTAACGTAAGGTTAAATAATAGGGGAGGAGACATAAGGTTGATGACAGAATCCCTTGAATCTGAATGGATCTTGGAGCTGAGGGCTCATAGGAGCCCAGGGTTAAATGACATGGTTCCTTTGAAACCCGCCCTACTAAAAAGGCGGGTAATTTACTGATTGCTGATTGGTTGGCTTTTAATTTAAAACAGTGGTAATGTTTGTTCTCTTTATCTGATGAAGGGTATCACACCCGAAAGCGCTTATCCTTGGATGTTTTGGTTGTTTTAATAAAAGAAGGAGTTAATCCAGCAGTGTCCTGCCATTCTTCTTTCTTTTTTTGAAAAGGAGAGTAGAAGCTGACCAGCTGGACGCTTGGGTTTTTGGACGATTATAAGGTTTTGGTGAGTAGATCTAAGGGGTCTAAGGGGGGGTATATGGTTGTAAATGATAATTGTTTGTTTTTTGAGTGCTCACTCTAAACTGATCACTGTTTAGAGGTTCGCTCGTATGAGTGCTCATGGTTTGATTGATATATATATATATATATATATATATATATATATATATATATATATATATATATACATACATATAAAATGTGTATGTGTGTAGTTGCAGTTCATAAAACAGAGTGTTGAAAAGAGAAAATATTCTTTTTTCCTGGCTGCTGGGTGTATGGGATTGTGGCACAATCAGGGTCTGGAATGTGCTCTTTCTTTGCTGTTGTGTATCTTGGAGTTGGTTTATAAATAAGCAAAAGATGTGAGGGGCAGGGGGCTTGCCCCTGCATAAATAGTGCTTTTTCTGTTTTGCTTTGTGTTTTAGATGTTGTATGATTTGATCTAAAAGGGTTGATCTTTTTAGGTTCGCTCTTCTGAGCATTTGTTGTTTGATGAGATGGATCTACTTCTGTTACCCAAATCCCACTTGGTTGAACAACAAAACAATGAGACGATGTTGTTGAAAATGTATTTAACAAAAACCTGGGTCACTATAATTTAACCCCAGGAAACTAACCATACGACCACTAACACCCACCCAAATCAGGGGCTTCACTCCCCACACCCCCCCAACTAAATATACCAACTCCAAGGTTGCACTAGTGTAGAAAAGGGAAAAGTTCACCATGGTGGCCAAGTGGTTAGTTTCCCAGCGTTAAGTTATGGTGATACCAGTGTATGTTAAACTAAATTTTCAGCAACGTTGCCTTGTCGTTTTATAGTTCGATTAAGTGGGATTTTGGGAAATACAGGTATACCCATAGATATATATATATATATATATATATATATATATATATATATATATATATATATATTGTGTGTGTGTGTGTGTGTGTGTGTGCATATGTATGTAAGATTATAATCAGATGGTCAAGATGCAAGTGATTCAGTGAATATGGTTGAAGACCATAATATTGAATATTGGAAGTGTTGAATCACATATGAAGGAAGCAACATGAATGACTGCACTATTAATTCACAGAAATGTTTGAGTAAATGTTTTTCACTAGTATCTGTATTGAACATCATGTTACCAATGTAGTAATTTGTAACTGTAAGACCCTCATTGAAAGTGTGTAGAGTGTGTACACCAATAAATCATTGCAAGCACAATATAAGGAAAGATACAATTCATGTTTGCCATTATTACTGATAAACTCTTACTATGTCTTCATTTATGTTAAAGGTTTTAATGGTTAAGTACTGCATAAATTTTGCTTGACTTCACTGCTGATATATGCCATGAATAAAAGTTGCCTGAGTTAATCTCTTTGAGTTGTTCTACATTACTGCAGTATGTACATCATGTGGTATGTAAGTGTACTATATGTTTCCTGTTGGTGCATAGTTTGACATGAACAGCACTTACTGGTACATGCATACATCAGACCTTGTCAATATTAGGCTTGAAAACAGTTAGAAGTTTTATTAGAAATGGAATACTCACAAGCTATACCATCACCTGGGATTATTGGATCAATTATTACAACGGTTCCTTCACAAAAGTATAACGTTCTCTTCAATTTGGAGAAACAGGTTGCTGGTAAAAAGTATTGGTATTACACAAAAAGTGTGGAAAAGTGTAAAGGAAGATGTGTTACATCAGCAGTGGAGGAAGCTGAATTACTAATGAAATATGTTAGTTACTAACATGTCTCAGATCCAGTAACACCTTACACATCTTACAAGAGATGCAGTCAAAAGACATGCTACTGCCACAGCAAATGAGCTTTGGGAAATAGTGATGTACTAACAAGTTCTTCAATTGTGTTGTTAGCCAGTTACCAATTACTAAAACTTTAAAACAATCCATGCAAAGAATTCAGAAATAAAGGACAGGATTGAAATAGAAAATTATCAAAGATATTACCAATTGAACTCCAGAAATGTATCCCATTAAGTGTGGTCTGTTCATAATGAAGTACTGCACTAGCAGTTGGAGTAGTGAAATGGTTTTAAACATTGTATTAATTACAGCATTAAGTAACATCAATAATTTGTGTCAGACTGACTTTGTAATGGTTGGTGGCACGTGAAATTAATATGAAATTAATAAAGCATGCAAACAAATGTATACAGTGTATGGTTGCATGGGGTGTGGTTAAGATGAGAAAATGGTTTCACTTGTGTAAGGAATTCTGCCATCGAAACCTGAAGCATGCTGTGATTTCTTTTGTAGTACACTACATGAAAAAACTGATGAAAATAAGCAGACTTTTTCACCTGCAAAGACTTTACTGGATTTTGAGAAAGGGAGTGTCAGCAGTAAAAATAACTTGCCCAGTACAACACTGAAACAATGTTGCTTTCATTTTTTGTAAAATTATATGGAGGCAGGTGCAAAAATTGCATTTATCTATAACCATTTTGCTAATAAAAGCTCTTTTGTACCACTTGTAAAACAAATGCATACTCTAGAGTTTGTAGAGCCAATATAAATTGAAAACACTTTTAACGGTGTAAAAGATGAAATTCCTGTTTTTGGGAAGGATGTCTGCACCTTTTTTTAAACATAACTACATATCAGGCAGACCAAAAAGATATGGCACATGCTAAGCAGCATCAGCAACACTCCCAAGAAGCCAAAATGTAGCTGAAGGGTGGCTTTGTCAATTACATACACTGTTGGGCTACAAAAAGCTTTATATGTGTGATGTATTTAGAGACTTACAGTTGGAACAAAAGCACATGGCTGATTTAAGGAATAGAATTTTAGCTGGTATGCCTTTACCCAAAAAGGCATAGGTGGTTCGACAGAGAAAAGTGGTTTCAGCACCATAGGATGAATTAACACTATGAGGATATTTTGAGTCCATTTCTCATTTTAATATTATTCAGTTTCACTGATAATACATAAAACAATTTCATTTATGTTATGGGTAATACACATAACCCCATTTACCGAGTCACATCTGCTGTCATAAAAAGCACAGTAAGCAATGTGAAAATGGAAGTACAATAACCTTCCATGTGAAATCATAATTGCATTTGTAAATATAAGCATATTCACTTATACATTCTAGGAACTGCATTGCTCTTATACTGTTGAAAGCAACTATGTCCACACTAATGCACTTCATACTGGAATGCACAAGGCTACAGCAAATGTCCAGCACTACTGTTAAGCATTTTCTATTTTGCTTATACAGTAAATTCAACTTTACGGTCTTCGAGGTGCAAAAAAAAAAAAAAAATCACTCACATGATTGTAATTCATATGTACTTGGATCTACTGATGTTAATTAAAACATCAGTAAATCATCCTTCAAAAATTGGCAAAATTATTTTGAGAAAAAAAATGACAGTGCACTACACATGCCCCCCCCAAAACCCTATTAAGTAAATATATCAACTTCAAGACTGCACAATACCAGGGAAGGGCATATTGCCCAGTCCCTATATTATAGTGATGTCACATGAAGGCTGGCAGTTTTTGTATCAACCAAATTAAGCAGACAGGAAAATTGTTGACAACCATCAATCCCCACAGCAGTGTCCACTTATGCTGTAATCAGCAAAGCACATATTGATAGAGGCTAATTGTGATTCACAATTCCATGGCACTTTAGAAGAGGTGTCTGTCATTCCCTGCAGGTCACTAGTAGAACAGTTTTTGTTGGGCAACTGCCCAGATGAGCATAAGCAGAGCTGCAGATGCCTGGCTGGGATGCTACAAAAGCATTACAAAAAAAAAAAATAGAAAGAAAGAAAAAATATCCCAACCTAGATTACTGCTTGGTAAGGTTTAGCTATTCTGTTTGATTTTTCAGCATTCGAGCCAAGGAGAGCGAGAGAGAGAGCAAGTGACTTCCTGAAGCTTTTTATAGTCCAAAGAATAGTGTAGTATTTTTGGACTACAATGTTACTATTTTAGGACAGGCATAACATTGCAGTTTTCTTGTGAAAATGATGTGTTAAGATGGACAGATCTCTGGTAAAATTTGTGGGGAAAAGATGTTCCCTTTGCCATTACTGTTTGTGTGTGGGTGTATACGCATGCTTGTGTTTCTATGTGTTTGTGACTGTGTGTGTGTGTGTGTGTGTGTGTGTGTGTGTGTGTGTGTGTGTGTGTGTGTGTGTGTGTGTGTGTGAATGTGTATGTGCTGCCAACCATACCTCTCAACTGTACAGATTTTCACAGAATGCCCAGACTTTTGCATCATATTTTGGCCTGTTTCTCATAACATTGTGGTTTTCTGGCAAATCACTGACAAATCATTGAGGATTGAAGTCAGAAAATAATACCAGACATTTGAAATTCAGACTTCAAACCCTTCAGAAAATTCATGCTAATGGAAAATCTGTTATCCTATCGGCCTTCTAAGTTTGTAAGAACAATGCTTAAAAATTAGCCATATTTTTGGGCCTTTGTCTCCCTATTATTTATGGCTTTGTCTAGATTTCTTGCTCTACAAGGTTGAGAGTTATGTTGCCAACCCTCATGGCTTAGTTTTCCCAGTTACCTCAGAAGTTCTTATTGACTTTTGTGGCTTTGTTCAGTTAAACATCCCTTGCACATTCTTTGCTATCAAGATTGTTTTGCCTTGCTCACTTTACCTTGTAGTCTCCTCCAATAAGATTGTCAATAATGACAGTCATTAGAGTGCCACAGTTACAATTGTTTAGAAAAAGCATGCATACAAACATCTCTTAATTTGCCTTATATTTATGCCTTGTCCTATTTTTGCTTTTCTTTAATCTATTTGCTAACCAGGTAAATCTAATTTTCAAGGAAAACATGGGAGCACTTCCTGGTTAAGTCATTGAGAGCAACGCAATAGGTAAATAGAAGTAGAAAGAGTAAAACCCATACTCCTGCCTACAAGAAGCAACTCATTAACAGCTTGGAACCGTATTCCTCTGCACCAGTTGCTAAACATTCATTAAGTTCACCATTTTCTATTAAATCACTAATGATTTCAGTTAGGCATTATAGAACTACAGTCAGTCAATAATATCAGTTATTAGAGTTTCGTAACTGTTTTTGTTGAGAAAATGCATGCTGATGGAAAACATTTGTTTTTTGTTAATTTTTTTAAGTGAATTAGAGTAGTCTACCCCTTACTGTATTTGATGTTTTTTCAGAATATCTCAGATTTTGTCTCACAGTTATGCCCTGCCCTTCATTAACTTCTTTTTCCTGGTAAATCACTAAGGATTACAGTTAGACAGCAATGCCGGTCATTTGAGTTTCATAGCTCTTATTATTCAGAAAATGCATGCCCATGCTGTTGTTCTGTTAACTTTTTAAGTGAGTTAGAGTTGCATGGCACATGTCACTTTGAGTAAGTGACTTAACAATTCATTGATCCTGGAAGGTTACAGAAAATAAATATTTTTTCTTGTGTGTTTACCTGGTTAACAAATAGGTAAAACAAAACACTGTATAAAAATGATCTCTTTTGCAGCCTTTGTCCCGTTATTTTTGACTTTATCCATAATGTTTAATCAAAGAAGTTGAGAATTGTTTCTGTCTGTTCCTTGTAGAATTTGTTGCTTTCTGGCAAATTGCAATGGATTGCAGTCACTAACTAATGCCCCTGCTCTACTACTAACTCCTCACCTATGGTCAATGCCCTTATCTCTACCTCTGCTTGCAGTCATTACTCCTTCCATCTCTTTTGCTCTCTACCCACCACCTCCTACTTAACTTTACTGCTAACTCAACTCCTGACACAAGGAGTCTTCCTATTCCCTCATTTTTACTTTTGCCACACGTGCAATAAATGGTAAATGTTTTATTCTAAAACTAAGCTTATATCAATGTATGTTTTTGATGATAATTTTAAAATATGTTATATCTAATGTTTGTAAATATGTTTGTTCACAAGAATCCTGCATTGACCATACCATCTACACTGAAATGGTCATGCAGTTCAACCTGTTTTATTCTTTGTATATCATCTATTTGTCTAACATTATCATGTAATTGCCTTGACATTTCACATTCTCTGTATATTGTTGTACTACGTCTTTTATGTGGAGCTTTTCTCCCCGGGCCTCTGCTGAAAATGGATTTCCCGGTAATCAAATGTAAAATAAAAAAAAATAAAATAAAAAAAATAAATAAAATAATGGCAAGCATGTGAGTTTCACCCTTTATATCATTAAAAAAATGCCTGCCAATGCAAAGCTCATTATTCTGGCATTGTTGTAAGTATATAACAGAAATATTTAAAATATGTTCATAATCTTGGTTCTTTGTCTTTGATGGTTGAGCTAAGAAGCTGAGAGGGAAGAAGGCAGTTGCAATCGATTCCACTATATGGTTCTGACAGCATGGGGTACATCTCTGAGCCATTATTTGCTTTTTTTTCTTTTCTTTCACTTGATCTCAAGCACATATCTGATATGTACAGTCATATATTTTGCTGTACTGGATGGTCACATCTGTGTGCATCCTGGAACAGTTATGGTGTAAAGAAGCAAAATATTTGTAATAAACAGGATTTCATAGTATGAGCCATCGTTTTGGGTACGATTCTTGCTTGCCTTGTTCTGTTGACTGTTGACAGTGTGGGTTATTATTCGGCTGTAGAAAAAATGGACAGCATGAAGTCTACAAGTTTAATGTTAATATCTTAATTATGAATATAGTTTTAAAGTAGATTGTTTTTTGCAGGCATATGAGGATGAAATGCACTATATTAGGCTACAGTGGTTTGGTACATAGTGAAAATGAATAAGGCTATGAACAGTTAATGATCTGCTTCCTCCAGTGCAGATTTTAATTCACTCAGCCTTCTTTTGTGTGCTGTGTGACTCTGACCCAGTCCTTTCATCAAACAGTGCTCCTGGGCTGCCCCTGAAATGGGACACTTCCATCCAGTAGGCTGTTCCAGGATGTTACCAAATGTGTTACATAGTCGTCTTTTGAATTGCTGCATCCTTCAAATAGCAGCTAAATTCATGCTTCAGTACATGCTGTTTGAATATGAATCCCAGCATGTCTCATAGTTTAAAGGATTGCTAGATGCATTTTCAATAAATGTGAGCTTCAAATGAATAGACATTTACTATCGTTCATACTAACACTTTTTTTAATAGGAGTATTTTGATATATGAAGCAAATGACTGTTAAGTGGTTTCTTGAAATAAAAGGGTTAAATTAAATTCAGATCTCTGAGATCATTGTAAAAATAAAGAAGAAAACAGTATGTAGACTAACAGACTTTAACAGTGTTTTATGGTAGTTGAAAAAACACATTCAAGTAGTAGGATATTGTTATGAGTGGAGGGGACAGTCCAATACCATGCCTAGGGCCCAACTTGATCATGATCCAGCTCTGCATGCAACTACAGCATTGGCAGTCATTTAAGCAACCATGTTCTCAATCCTGTGTGTTTATGGGTGTGTGTGTCTGCGTGCATACATGTGTGTGCACATGTGTGTGCGTGTGTCTGTGTGTCTGTATTAATAGCTGTAGGAAGTAACTATTTAAGTTGTTTGCTGCAGTTTCTTAAAGGTGTTTCAAGCAGTGAAAGATCTAATATGTATGCATATAATAATTCTTTGCCCAGAGAACTTTTTCTCCCTTTGTTCTTCAACTCCATAGAACTTTATTTAATTTTTTTGGTCCACAGCTCTGTTTCGGGACACGACATGGGGGTTACCCAGGGTTCCAGATGTCCATGATACAACTCTGGAGACAACTATGCCAAAACCTTCATCACTACACATAGCAGGAATGCTTAGAATCATAACAGCCATCAGAATGCAACATGCTTTAGTCCTTAACACTGCCAGCTCCAATTAGTATGCACAAGGTGCCATACAGTGTCAATGTATACAGTACTTTCAGAAGCTGACATATCAGAGTTTCACTGATCAAAAGATTATTAATTGCTTTAGTGTAGAACTGGAGATTGTATTGGTCTTGTCTGACATGTGTTGCCCACACATGGGCTTGATAGGGATGTGTGGCCTTCCCATACATGTGGAGGCCAGGGTTTGTCTAGATCTTTCAATACTTTTTGCTGGATGGCCAGACCTGTGACATAGAGGGATAAAGATCCTAACCAAGGCCCAGGTGACTTGAATTTTATTATCTGCTCAGGAACTTAAGGGCACTGAGAGTGGAAGATAGATGTGATCATCGTTGGGGAATGCAGGACTAAGAAGGACACACACAATATAATCTCTTGGAGGAGGAGAATCAATGCAGTCCGCATCTTGGGGTAGGACTATGTCTCACCAAGACACCCCTTGGAGTCACCCCTCATTAGTGAGCACATAGAGGGGTGCACTTGCAGTTTTAAGTCCCTGCAGTGATATGGCTGGCCAGTAGTCCATATCTCCCAACATGGGGCATGGCTAGGAAGAACTATTCTCATTGCCCAGATGCCAGCAAGAGTAGGCACTTCACACTATCTGCCTGAATGATGGCCCCTCTGGAAGTATGGTATCCTAGTGGATCTGGTTATTCCCCATTGCTAGTGAATAAATGGGCTTCAGTCCAATAGAAGGAGGCTTGATGATTGGCAGAAACAGGGAGGAAAAACTCCTAGAAACAAAGCTTGCTACTGGGATATTTCATAGACTAACCAAGAGCAAGTTGGGTATCACAAGCCTCTGACTCTAAAACACTCAACATTTTCCTTAATGTAATAATGTTTCAGCATGTGGAGGATCATATATTGTTTCTTATCACACCCACAGGAGAGAGAGAGAGAGAGAGAGAGAGAGAGAGAGAGAGAGACAAAGAGCTAACACCATGCACCTTCTGCAACTTTACCCACTGCCTTGAGGTACTGGGTCAAACTGACTGCATACCTGTAACAATAGGTACAGTTAATACAGTAACTGGAGGATTTTAAAGTGAGGAAGCATTTTTATAAAATGGGAGGGGTTCATTTCAGTATTTGTTATGGTTTGGTTGATTTTTAGCTGCTGGTTATGTAAGAGGGTGGGTTATTGTGAATTAATTGTTCTGAAGAAGCCTGGAAGTGTTCTGGGTGAAAGCGTTTAACCACTGTTATTTTATACTGTTTTTCTTGTCTTTTGGAATTGGATTTGTAACATTGCATTAAAGAGGTCTGCCATGGCTGTGGAGTCTCTATACTGTTGTTCTTTAGATGGTCTCATACTGTGTTGTAGGTAATGCTGGATACCTAATGAATCTCTGGTCATAGGATTATAGGACCATAGGATCATAAGAGGTTACTAGACTATTAAACTGGAGGTCATTTCAAGCCTAGCCATTTCATCCCAATGTAATACCATAGATGCTCTAGTCAATACCCAGGATCGTATTTATTAATGACTGCTGATGTGTAGGCGGGTGATGGGTGCTATCTCTGATAAGAATTTATGGTGCCCCAGCCACTCGTCCAGTTTCCTTTTGAGCAGTGTCATAGAGGTGCTCTGCTTCACATGAATTGGCAGCCTATTCCAAAGATGCAGCAGTCACTGGGAGACATGTATAACCCTCCAACACCTCCTATTCAAGTCACAGGCCATATTTAGGTCATTGGAATGGGTAGCTCTAGTCTCATTTGATTTACGAATGTGCAGCAAATTCATTAGGAATGAGTTGGAGATTGGTCTGTAAGCCAGGCAAAAGACTCCCCTAAAAAGTCTATATGATACTGAGTATAGTGACAGGGACTTTGGTCGGTCTGTGTAAGGCACATACTAGAGTCCTTTGATCTTCTTAGTTAGAAATCTCTGAGGTTTCTCCAATTGCTGCAAGAGGTTTGTACAGTACATGCTGAAAGGGGTGTTATGCTCAATTATGGGGCTGATTAGTGACAAGCAGAGAGGGGTTATAAACTCTCTTGATCTAGAGACGATGCCTTTGCTAATCAAGTATGCTACATAGAAAGCCTTCCTTACTACACTAAACATATGGTGGTCAAAGTTAAGGTCGTAGTCTACTTGTGATCCTAGATCTTTTACCCCTTCATAGGCACATATACATATGGTGTTGTTAATTTGACAGTGTGAAGGGATATTGTTTTCAATGAAAGGAATGATGATGCATTTCTTTGCATTCAGTTTGAGACCGTGACTAAGACACCAGTCATTGGTCTGCGTAGGACCCTCTTAAGTATACTGACAGCATTTTGGGATTCAATAATTGCACCCAGTTTGCAGTTGTCTTCAAACTTGATCGCCTCAGCCCCTTAGTTTTGGCCTGAACTTCTGAGAAGTATATACCAAGCAGTAGGGGGCCCAGCACTGATCCTTGTGGCACCTCACCTGGTGACAAGTCTGCTGATGGATATGGAATCACCCACTATGATATCGTGTGACCAGTTTGTGAGACAGTTGGCAACCCATCTTTCAACAAAGGAGTTTACATTCAGTTTGCTAAATTTATTGGTAATGCCTGAGTGTGGGGTTATGTCAAAAGCCTTTGCCAAGTCAATGTACGTTGTGTGCACAGATTTTCCCTCATCAATGGGCCTGGTCACATTTTTGAAGAAATCCACTAGGTTTAACAGTCAGGATCTGCCCCTGACAAAGCTAAAGTGGGTCAGATACAGGGTTTGGAGGCTGCCTATATCTTTATTTATGAGGTCCATGATGATACGTTCCATGGTTTACAGATGAGGTTGGTCAGATTTATGGGTCTATAATTCCCTGGATCTGTTGCTAAGCCATCTGTGTGGGATGGGGGGATAACGTTGCTGTTCTCCATTCCACAGGAACAAAGCCAGTGGTTAGTCTGTGATGGAATAAGGTACTTAATGGTGATGCTAGTTCATGTTTTAGTTTGTTTAGAAGACAGCTTGGGATGCCATCTGATTCTATAGTGGCTGTGTTTTTTGTCTTAGGCAGGGCTTTAATGACATGCTCTTTGGATATGTAGGGTGGAGAGTTGGAGGACTATCTCTGCGGGATCACTGTATCTGATACTGTTAGTCACTAGTTTGGCACATGCTTGGGTCCTACCTTTTAAGCTATGTACGTAGCTGTAAAAAGCTTTATGATTATCCTCGGCTGTGATTGCTAACTTTTTCTCAAAGTTACACTTAGAGGATTTGACGTGTTGCCTTATTTGCCTGTTGAGACTGAGGACGGTGCTTTTCCATTGTTGTGGCCTTGCCTTAGTTTTGTTGAACAGCAACATTTTGTGTTTGTTGTAAAGTTTGTTGATGCTTGATGTCCACCAGGGTGGCTTTTTTTACTTGAGGCTCTGGCTTTGATTCTCTCTGGAACAGCTGAATCTAAACACTTACACAAGTGATTGTATAGGGCTTTAGTGTAAGCCTTCGTGTAGTTACCACTTCCACCTAGAGGTGGGGCTTGGAATGCATTTATACCTTATAACTTTGGTTTGGTGAAGTTTTTAAGTCTGACTTCATCCTTTGTGAGTTTGTGAGTTCCAGAATTAGTGCCAGTTCGAAGGTGGTTGATTTCTCATCAGATTTAACTAATGAGGGTCCAACAGTTGCAGTGGTGCATATGTTTGTCATGTTAGTGAGGACCAGATCTAGTATGTTTGTTCTTTTTGTTGGGGTTTGAACAATTTGTTCCAGGGCATTTGAGTTAACAAAGTTAGGGAACTTTTGCATTAGTGAGTTAGGGGTAGAGTAGGTTTCTCAGTTGATAGTAGGATAATTGAAATCCTCCATGACCAGAGTATGTGGCAATATTTGGACTGACTCCAGTTTGGTCAAGTAGGCCTTGCACATATCATGATCCATGGAGGGGGGATCTGTAACTAGCTATGACCTGAATGGGGGTCTTACCCACAGTAATCTGAATATGGAGTAACTCCATGGAGGTGTCCAGTCTAACTAGTCAGGAAGTGAATTTATCTGTAATATAAACAGATACACACCTCCCTTTTGTTCTCACACATTAATTTTCTGGTCTGAAGGTGTGGAGGGCATTGTAGCCTTAAAAGGCCAAGGTATTCTCTGAGGCTTTGAACCAGGTTTCTGTGACTGCACAGACATCTATATCCTCCAGTGATAGAAGTGCTTCCAGGATGTGCAGGTTTTTGATTTAAGCTCCTAGCTTTTAACAGCATAACTCTTATTTTGTTATGGATGACAATTTTCACTTCAGCAATTTTGTTTTTGAGACCTTGTCTAAAAAAGGCACTATGGGGGAGGCAAGAGCCTTTGCCAGTAGTGGAAAGCCTAGTGGTGCCAGGTGCAAACTGTCTCAGGCAAAGCAGCGAGGTTTGTCTGCCATGTCATCCCAGGCTTACAGAAAGTGGATTTCCTTTGAATGACACCAAAAGCTAAGCCAATTATTGAAAGCGATCATTTTTTATACTGTAGCATCATTCTAGGTGAGGGTAATGTGCTGCTCAAAGCTTGAAACATACCTGCCTGGGACACATACTTGGAGAGGTCAATCATGTCTCTTTTCATATAGCCCAGTGAGGTACATCTCAGGTTGTTCACTCCAACATGAGCTATGACAGAGTTATAATGGTACTTGCTGCCAAGAGAGTGAGTGCATGCTTCATCTGATGAATCCTGGCACCACACAGACAACTGACTGTGACTTTCTCTTTATCTAACCTGGTGAGTGGGACATCTGTGTGTCTCACTATAGTCTCCAATGGCAAGAAAATTTGTTTTTTTGAGTATTACACCTTAAGGGCTTGGTAGAAGAGACACTGATGTTGCTATGTGTCTTGGGTGCTGTGGGAACTGTGTTTGTTATAGCAGTCTTTTGTTTTGGAGGTCTCTGGTGTTTCAGTAAGTTTCTTGAGAGAACCTCTGCAAATGTCAGTTTATGTGTTGAATGCATACTATGTGTATCAGTAGTGGTGGTATGTGCATGAGTAGTGGTGGGTGAGTTGACAACCTCTACAGTGTTACTGTTTTGAGTGCAAGAGAGCAAGGATTCAAGATTCTTGGTGTAGACACATCTCTCACACTCTGTACTAGAGTGAGTTATTAGTACATGGTTGTCAGTGTACATGAGGCAGTTGCTACACTGCCTCAGGAGATCCAAGTCATCAAAGCTGGCAGGCGAAACAAGGGGAGTCCAACTGTCCATAATGCTAGAATTGAAGAATTGTTATCACAAAGGGGGTGCTTTCAGGACTGATTTAGGTAGGTGCTTTGTGGATGAGTATTTCTGATGGAGTTTTTGGCTAATGTACTACAGCTGTATCCTGGGGAAAAATTGCTGAGTTATCTCTCTGGCTATGGAGCACAATTGCGCAGCAGTGTATGGTGCTGAGGGATGCACAACCATGAAAAAAAAACACTCAACTGCAGGGCTTAAATACTAGAAACGAAAAACTTAAAATAAAACTTTTAAAAACCTAAAAAGAACCTGTGAGGGTGCTTACTCTAAGCCAAGGTGACCAACCGTCCCGATTTTTCTGGGACCGCCCCAGTTTGGAAGTCTCTGTCCCGGAATCCTGAACATTGTCTTCAGGATGTGAAAATATCCCGGTTTAGTATGAATGGTCCTGATGTTCTGTAAAAAATACTGTTTTTGTTTCTAAGGGCATTCTTCTTTAAGAACAGTCCAGTCGCACACACCTTTTGCTTCACGTCAGTGCGTGCATTGTCATACAGATGTCTTGTTCTTCCTTTCCACCTGCATGCAGTTTTAAAGACAAGAAGACATTCCATACTTGTGTTACTGTCTGCATCTCTTTAGAGGTAAGCTTACAAATGCAAGACCTGTTTTCTGTCAACTTTTAACTAGCAATATTTTTAAACTCCCCCCCCCCCAGTATTTATAATTGTGTCCAGATTTCTTGCTGTCAAAGTAGTATTTTATACTGTCCCTCACCCCACCAAAACATTAATTATTACTGTGCGAAACTTTCTTGCTTTCTGAGGTATGCTTGGTATCCATTGTTCATGTCTCAAACGAGTAGTACGTGCATAACGATCAGAGACCCGATCAAAGTCTTCTGTGTTATCCTACTGAAATCCATGTTACTTTAATAATGAAGTAATAACAGTTTTCATGTGCAAATTGCAAGGCAGAAATAAGGATGACAAAAGATTGTTTATCTAAATACTCAGAATGCATAACGTGAATAGCTCCTGGTAGTCCTGCTTCTACTCTATTCCTGTCATTCTCTTTTCCGTTAATTGATCCATCATTTACTAACAATTGTCTCCTTTTGATGAATTTATCCAGGGTTTGCTAACAATTGTCTCAGACACACACACACACACACACACACACACACACACACACACACACACACACACACACACACTTTTCAAAAGGAGATCTTGCTTTCGTCTTAGAATTCAGAATGATTTTATACAAGTTTATAATTCCCAGTAGTCTTTCAGAAAGTCAGAATGCATGTTTTCCCCTAAAAATCCATTCTACTATGAAAATGAGTTAAATCACTTGTGTACTACAGTTTTAAAGATTATGCAGAGGTTATCTGGTTACCCAGAATGCATCGCTTCATTGTAGCAGCCTGTTCTAGTTTAAGTAGTGCTGACATGCATTTGCAAAACAGTGCTATGGACTATAGAGCGCTTTATATGTTGCACATGTGACACAATACAAGTATAATGGGATTTTAGTCTCCACATTGTTTATAAAGCTTTTATGCTTCAAATAAAAGCTAATGCAGTAGTAAACATTCTTCATAAAATTCTGTATGTGTTTAATACAATTTTTGAGTTCTCGAGTTTTTGGAAGTGCTTGTTATAATTGAAGAAATTATATAATACAAAAGTAAAAAACAAGTGCTTTCTTAAGTGGGAGAATTTAGAAATGAGGGATTATAAACTGGTTATGTACACCTGAAAAGATGAAGCTAAAACAATTTATGTTTTTAAAAGGCCTGACACCATATGGCATTGTATTTTTTTTGTTTTCATATTTTACCTTGTCAGCCTCCCTGTTTATGCCATCATTCAGATTTTGTGTATGAGTAGTGCTGAATAAGTCAATATTTCCCCAAGTCCTTCTTGGGAAATAAACCCAAGGGGAGATATTAATTTTTTTTAAATCGTGGGCCTCCAAAATGACTCACTACTCTCCTGTACTTCACTTTCAAGACCAGGAATGCTTTTCTGATACTTTCCTCTCATATTACTGGCTTCATAAATTTATCTATAACTCTTGACACTAAACAGCCTGCAGTAAAAAGCCCCAACCAAACCTTCTGCACCCTCCTGGTTAGGGTGGTTATATAAGCATAGCTGTGACACGTGCCATATAACTGGGCAGAACAAAGCTACCTATTCTGGCACCCTGTGCACCTGTGTATCTTGTGCCACAAATTATGCCACAAACATAGTGTGTTAGTATTTCAGCCAAGATCACAAATGCACTATTGGCATTTTCCAATGCAGATACCACACTACAAACAATTTATCTCCTCAGCCCTCCCAACAACTTGCCATCAAAGAACCTGCTCCCTTTGCCCCACCCTAACTCCAATTATGCAACTTGGATGTGGTTCTCTAATTTACTGCAACTTCTACCAGCATTCGGCTAAACTCCAGGGTAAATATTATTAAATCCTGCAGTTTAATCAGCAAAATACACTAGAAGCACAAAGTAAACTATTTTAAACATACAATGAACACCGTAGCTCTCAGCTGTCCAGACAGATCTCAACTGTCTAGGTTTTCACAGCATATCCAGATGTTTGACTCATATTTTTAGTTTGTCATAAAATTGTAGTTCTCTGGAAAATCACTGGCAAATCATTGAGGATTAAAGTCATAAAATAATAGCAGAAGTTTGATTTTTAGACTTCATATCCTTCAGAAAATTCCTGCTATTGCAAAACCTGTTATTCTACCAACTTTCTAAGTCTGTAGAAGCAATATTTAAAAAGTGTCCCTATTGCTGGGCCTTTGCTCCCATTATTTTTGGCTTTGTCCAGATATCTTGCTCTAAGAGGTTGAGAGGTATGGTGAGTGCCACGGTTAAAATTATTAGCAAGGGGTGGAAGATGTGAGGTGTGGAGGAAGGTGAATCATCTAAGGCATTGCACTCTCCTCCCTGCTCCTTTCTCTGTCTCATTTGTTTTTATTAATCTGTTGCGATATATATATATATATATATATATATATATACACACACACACACACACACACACACACACACACACACACACATGCATATGTTTCTTTGCTCACCAGTGGGAGTGGGGAGCCTTGAGCAGCCTATCTGTCCCTGAAGGAGTGACCTCAGCACAAGAGCTTGTAGTAATTGGTCGTTTTGGACCATTTCCAGCTCTTTTGAAGTTCCCTGTTTAAAATCCGCCCCTGAGCATTTTTTTCTGGCTATACTACTCAGAAACAGCTCCTCGTGGTCCTGCAGAGTGGTGCTAGCAGCAGAGAACTGAGAAAAGCAACCACGTAACTGATCCAAGTACTTTTTTGCAGTTTTTACCTGAGAGACCTTCCTTTTCTTACTTTGAACAAGTTTAAACTGCTTCATTACCTGTTTTTTGCATTGTACATTATCTGCACTTAGTTACAATTGTTCAAAAGTTTGTTGTTAAATGTAACTGTTGAGGCTACCCTCTAAAGTGAGCTAGCCTGTGTAAGTGATTTATTACTGTTTTTCCTGCATTTCTGTGTACTTTTTAACCTAAAAAACAAAAAAAAAATCCTTGTTTTCCCACCTTTCTTGACTAGTTTAGACCAGTATATAGGCTTTGCTGTATTCTGGTCTGTGGTGTAGTTCCTGTGTTGTCCATTGCCTTACTTGGATAGAAGGAAGTTTCTTTGCTCACCAGTGGGAGTGGGGAGCCTTGAACAGCCTATCTGTCCCTGAAGGAGTGACCTCAGCACAAGAGCTTGTAGTAATCGGTCGTTTTGGACCATTTCCAGCTCTTTTGAAGTTCCTTGTTTAAAATCTGCATTTGCTGCTTTTGCGTTGCGCATGCAGCGCCAGTTAAACAGGCTTAAACTATTCCTGGCTCTGCCAAGTCTGCACTTCAATTTTTCCCTTAAGAAAGCTCTACTTTCAACAAAATCAGGCTATTCACTTTATCATAAGCCTAGCACTTGCTCCTACAACCTTTCTTTTAAGTGAAGCACCCTTAAACTAATGTAAGCACTACATCCACCTACAACCCATGCTAATACCCACTTCCCTTCAAAGTCCTCTCTCTGACCCAGTTACACATCACCCCCTTATACTATTCTGGCATGTCGAGTGGTATATTACTGACGTCCTCTCCAGTTCAGCTGGTTAATCTGGGAATCCTGAGACAATGTTACAATTGTCTCATGTACACAGACAGCCCTCTCCTCCACCCAACAAACACAAAGACATGTGAGAGATGCAACTATATAGCCAAACTGGAGGCTGAACTCTCTCAACACAAGATTAGCAAGACCAGACAGGAGGAGAAGGTAACCGCACACACAACAAACCCAGTCTCACATAAACCAACCACAACTGCAAACCAAACACATAGTAACACAAAGACATACTCGGAGGCTCTAATAAAAAACTTATTGAAACAACAGAGGTTCCCAAAGCAGACATCCAAGAAAACACCACCTCAAAACTCTGCACAAGCAACACATAGTACACAGTCAGTGTGCCAAACAATCACAGCCCTTAAGGCGAAACACCATGCCTGATGCACTAGTAATAGGTGACTCTATAGTCAGACACACTGACGTCCCGCTTACCAGGCTGAACAAAGAGAGGGTAACGGTGAGCTGCCTGTCAGGAGCTAGGATCCGCCACATAACACAAGCACTCAGGTCACTCCAAAGCAAGTACAAATATGACTCCGTCATTGTCCATGCCGGCGTGAATGACCTGAGATGTACCTCCTTGGACTACATGAAAAGAGACATAGAGGAGCTCTCTGATTATGTAGCCCAGGCCGGTATGACCCTGACCCTGAGCAGCATCTTGCCCTCACCAAGAATGATGCCACAATACAAAGACAAGATGATCAAATTGTCTCAATTACTGGTGTCATTCTAGGGGGATCCAATGTCTGTCTGCTTGGGATGACATGCTGGACAAGCCAAGTTGCTTCGCAAGGGACGGCTTGGACCTGTCACCACTGGGCTTCCAGATATTGGCTAAGGCTCTTGCCACCCCCATAGTGCCTTTTTTAGGCAAGGCTCAAAAGACAAACCCACCACCTTAAAAAACAATAAAGGAAAAAACTAAGGGTAATGCTGCTCAACGCCAGAAGTCTAAATCTCAAGATGCAGGCTCTCGAAGCACTCCTCAGTATGGAGAGCATTGATGTCTGTGCAGTAACTGAAACCTGGTTCAAGGCTCCTGAGAGCACCCCAGCCTTACCAGGTTATACCTTGTATCATGCATTTCGGCCCCAAAACTTGGGCCGAACCACAAAAGGAGGGGGAATGTCTGTATTCATTAAAGACACCCACACTTCCAGGTTAGTGGCAATGCACGAAGCATCGGAGACCATCCATGTGCAACTAACCATGGGCAAAACTGCTATACAACTTGTAGCATGCTACAGACCACCCTCACAATCTCAGGAACTCCATTCAGCCTTCCTGAAGACACTGGAGGATATGAATGTCTCACCAAATACCATCATATTGGGAGACTTCAACTACCCAAGCATAGACTGAGTGCATTACTCAAGCCCCAACACCCTAGCCCAAAGGTTCCTGGAATTCATCAACTCAAATGCGATGGAACAACTAGTCACCTCCCCCACAAAGGGAAATAATATACTTGACCTGATCATCACAAACATGGGGAGAAAATGCTCAACACCGGAAGTATACCCCTCACTAGTGAGATCAGACTATAAACTAATAACCCTAGATATTCATATCCCACCTCCACCCCCAGCACAAAAGACCACACATAGACATACTGGCAGACAGGTTCAGTGCAAATTTCTCCCCATTTGGTATGTACCTCACCCGGCACCTGCAGCAGCTGGAGAGACCCCAAAAGTACCTTACCAAGAGGATCGAGGGTCTCCAGCATATGTCATATGCTGCCAGACTGAAAAAGCTCCAGCTCTATTCAGTAGCATATCGCCTGCTCAGAGGTGATCTGTGCCTTGCGTACAAGGCCATGTCCAATTCAGAATTAATGGACATGCGCCACCTCAAAAAATCCAAATCCATCAGAGCCACGAAAGCTAAAGATCTAAACCTCAGCACAAATATGAATAGGACATGCTGGAGGGACAGATTCATAACCCAGAGGCTTCCTGCACTCTGGAACAGGATACCTGTCCATGTTAGGCAGAGCCCCTCACTGACTCTCTTCAAGAGAAATCTGGACGAATGGATGGGTGATCGTAGGTTTACCCCGGGGGCCATCTCTGTGTCATTGCTAGATAGAGGCACAGTAAACTAAATTTAATTTAAATTGTACAATTTTGTATCATTACATGGGGTGGCGAAAGCCACATACACGTTGGCTAGGCTTATAAATGCCCTAGGGCAGATAGCCTAGTACTATACTATGAAACTATGAAACTATATACCTGCCATCATCCAAACCATGCTGCCTCAGAGGTTTAGAAGATCAGTCCTAGATCACAGCATTAATCTTACATCTAAAACACATTTCACCTAAAACCCAATACAAATGATTGAATCAGATTTGATACCAGGCTATAGAAAATGACTGTTGATGTGGTTTGGGATCATAGGAATTACAATGCAAATTAATGCTGATAAGTATTTGTACCTTGCTAATGCCCACTGTTAGGTTGTATCTGTATCTCTAGAAGTCTGTATTTGTATGCTTACAATGATTCTCTGTGTGAGGAGATTTCTTTTCTCCATGATTGTACAACAGTGCAGTTTGAATATTTAATCACAGGAAGCGCAGGGGTGGGGTGTACAGAAGGACTTGCCCCCCTGCAAAAAAAGAGGTTTGGAGAAGCAATTGCTATATATGAATTTTTAGATACAATGTGGTTCAGTTAAGGGTATTTTGACAAAATGTGTATTACCTGAATTTTTAGATGATTCATGATTAAATTAAAAGTGTCTCATTATAAATTCATATATATATATATATATATATATATATATATATATATATATATATATGAAGGGATCTACTTCATATAGTCAACTTACCATTTCATTGACTTTCACATGATCGAGGCCACATTGTCGAAAGTTTAAAATAACAAACACCCAGAACATCATATTTTCCCTCCAGGAAACTAACCACTTGGCCACCATGGTTAACTTTGCCCTTTTCTCCACTGTAGTGCAATCTCTGAGCTGGTATATTTAGTGTGTGTTTGGGGGGGTTATTTGGTTATGTTTCTATTTTAGTTGTTGGTGGCCAAGTTGTTAGTTTCCCGGAGGGAAAGTATGGTGTTCCAGGTGTTTGTTGTTTTAAACATTCGATTATTTGGTTTCGATCATGTGAAAGTTGACGAAATGGTAAGTCGACTATATGAAGTAGATCCATATATAGACATAGCTATAGATCTACATACATATAGTTATATGTATACATCAGGTCTATATTAGAATATCGAAGTTTCAAAATTTCAAATGTTCTAATATTGAACCCTATTCAGCGAAAGCTGAAAATATCGAAGCAACAGAAAACCAATTTTTTTCCTAGGGAAATAATTCAGTTGTCCTTTTCTGTTGCTTCGATATTTTCAGCACTGTGCTGGAAAGTTACAGGTTGGGTTCAGGTAAGTGTGCGATTGAGTGCGGGTTAGGTTAGTTAGAGTTAGGGTGCGGGTTAGGTATGTGTGCGATTGTGTGGACGTGAGGGTTAGGACAGGTTAGGTGAGTTAGGGTTAGAGCACGGGTTAGGTATGTGTGCAATTGTGTGGACATGAGGGTTAGGGTGTGTTAGATGAGTTAGGGTGCAGGTCAGGTAAGTGTGTGATTGTGTGGACGTGAGGGTTAGGGCAGTGTAGGTGAGTTAGGGTTAGGGCGCGGGTGAGGTGAGTGTGCGATAGTGATGGACCTTATGGTTAGGGTTTGAGTTAAGGTAAGTGGATAGTTAGTGGTGTGTGTATAGTTTAGTGTAGGGTTATGTGTAAGGTTTTAGATGTATGTGTGTGGATTGCTATTTGTTTGGTGTGCTTGTGTTGTGTGTATGTGTTTTGGAACAGCAAATTTTTTCCCTAGGAAAAACTCTGCTGTTATGTATGTTCGATGTTTTCAGCTTTTGCTGAATAGGGTTCGATATTAGAATATTCGAAGTTTTGAAACTTCGATGCTCTAATATAGACCCGTGTACATCTATACTATACATATATATCTGTATGTCCGTGTGTGTGTCTGCATGTAATGTGGCAGAAGGTATTAAAACCTGCCACCCTCTACATTGGGCTCTCATTATCGCCATTCCTTAGATGACCACCTGACATTTAACCTTCTGACCCTGCTGAAATGTTTGATGTAATTCCAGCACTTGCTGCAGCCACCCTGAAGTCTGGATGTCAGAATGAATCCCATACTCCTTGTCAACAGTCAGGAATACTGTCACTTCCTTTTCATCCCAACACAATATGATATGCCATGGGGAAATTAATATAACTTGGGATTCAATGCCTGGCAAATTCACAAAGAGAAAGATACAAGTATAACTCAGAGCCCTACAAGCCACATGCCACCATTGCAACAAGGATGAATAATTAACCCAAATATTGCTTATTATTTATTTATTTGTATTTCTTAACCAGGTAGTTGTACTCTTCCTCAGACCCTTTTCAAGTATGAGCCAGGCTACCTAGGCAGGAATATGACAAAGTTTTACAGTATAAATCAAGCTGTACAATTGTTACAGAACAAGAAAACATGCAAACTATAAGAAAAGGCAGTATAATATAAGAACATAGTATGGCTACATAAAACAAAATATGTATTGGGAGGATGCATGGAGTACTGTGAATGCAGAATGAGCTCTAGTAAACATTAGAAATGCATTAACATTAAGGCAGCAAGGCTAGTGACATGAGGATAGAGCTCAAATTGGAAGAAGAGTTGCAGTGATATTCAAGGAACTGGCATTACTGTTATGACTCCGTCATACTCCATGTTGGTGTGAATGACCTGAGACATACCTCTCTTGACTATATGAAGAGAGACATGACTGAGCTCTTGGACTGGGATTTTGGCTAAGGCTCTTGCCACCCCTATAGTGCCTTTTTTAGGCAGTGTCTCGAGGACAAAATTCCCAACATAAAAACTCCATCTAAAAACAACCTCAGGGTTATGCTGCTAAATGCTAGGAATCTTAACATGAAACTGCAGTCACTGGAAGCAGTCCTCACCTTGGAAGATGCAGATATTTGTGCAGTCACAGAGATCTGGTTCAAGACTGTGGAGAGCACCCCAGCCATACTGGGTTACACCTCCATTGACATGCTCAGACCACAAACTGAAGGTGTGAAAACTAAAGGAGTTGATGTATCAATATTCGTTAAAGATAAAAACTCCAGAATGGTCAAACAGCATGATTCCCTGGAGATACTTCAGGTGCAATTAACTGTTGGTAGGACAACTATTCAAGTCATTGCCAGATATGGGACCCCATCCATGAGTCAGAACACCTACTCTGCCTATTTGGATCTGCTTCCATCTATCAATATGTCTCCAAACACCATGTTTTGGGTGCCTTTAACAACCCATCCATTGACTGGGTGAATTACTTGTGCTCAAACTTACTTGCCCAAAGGCTCCTTGACTTTATTAACTCCAGTGCCCTGGACCAGCTGATTGACACCCCCACAAGGGGTGCCAGCATCCTAGATCAGGTTACTACCAATAGGGGAGGGGCATGGTAGCACCCCCACTGTGAGGACTTTCCTGGTTGGATCTAAACACAAAGCAGTCTCATTTGAAGTAATTACCCCCCCCCCCCAGCAGCAACTAAACTAAAAAACTTATCCAAAACAGATTATAACCTCATATGGGATGGTATAAATAGCTTCTCTGCACCTCCCCCCCTCAGATAGAGCTGGCAACTTTGCTGAGTTCTACACCAATGCTTTATACAAATGCTTTATACAAACACCTGAACAACTGCATTGACTCAGTTGTACCTGATAGGACCAAAACACTCTCCTCAAGGAAGAACAAACTTGCCTGGTGGACAAATGCTATTAACAGGCTTTACAATAAGAGGAAGAAATTGTTATCTAGGAGTAAGAATGAGTGAACCCTAAACTGGAAACACTCCCTCATCAGCTTAAATAAGAGGAAAAGACTTCTTGCGAAGTCCTCCAAGGCAAACTATGAATCCAAATTAGCTTCTTCAACTAAAGACAACCATAAGGCGTTTTTTCATTACATCCATAACCTAAAAGGAAAGGCCCAGATTTGTGCTGAAATGTTTAGTTAATGATACCACATTTACTGTGCCTGTTGACATACCTAACCTGTTGGCTGACAGGTTCTGTGAAAACTTCACTCCCCTGTCCCCACCACACGTACCCCATGACATCTCTACCACCTGTCCACTACCTTGTATCTCTAAAGAGCAGATCGTTAATGCCCTCTCTAACCCCAGGAACATAGCATCTATGGGAACAGATGACATCCTTGGCTGCATCCTACATGGGCCCCAGCAAGAATTAGCAACACCATTGGGTACTCTTTTCAATCATAGTCTAAGCACCATCTTCTTCCAGCTGAATGTAAAATGTCCACCATTATTCTCTTGCACAAAGGTGGTGCTTCCACAGACCCCAGGAGCTATAGACCTATTAGCCTGACTAGCCTTATCTACAAGGTCATGGAATGTATCATCATGGACCTTATCAACAAAGATATAGATAATCTTCAAACACTTGGCCCTACTCATTTTGGATTTGCAAGAGGGAGATCATGCATGTTAAACCTGGTGGACATCTTTAAGAGAGTCACCAAGGCCCTGGACAAGGAGAAATCTGTGCATACAGCCTACCTAGACCTCATCAAGTCATTTGACACTGTTCCTCACTCAGCCATCATTGACAAACTATCCTGGCTGGGTCTCAACCCTTATATTATTAAATGGGTCACTAATCGGCTCACTAATACAACCCATATAGTCAAAATAGGGGAATCCGCCTCCAACAGCAGACCTGTAACCATTGCTGTTCCATGGGGATCAGTCCTGAGACCTCTACTGTTTGGAATCTATTTCTCTAAAGTACAAGCAAAAACTATAGGTCTGTGGGTGACAAATTCTGCTGATGACTGCAAACTGGGAGTGGTCATAGAATGTCCAAATGATGTCAACATCCTGCAAGAGGGTCTTACACAAACAAAGGATCGGTGACAAAGTAAAGGCCTTAAACTCAATGCAAAATAAAATCTGTTATCTTCCCTTTCAGTAAGGGCGATGTCTCTGCTAACTACCACATCAGTAGCAACATCTTCTTAAGTATGCACTCAGTGGTGAGAGACCTAGGCACACAGGTTGACAGCAACCTTACCTTTGACCACCATGTCTCCACAGTGGTAAGAAAGGCATTCTGTATTGCTCATCTTATAAGTAGGGCATTGCCTCTAAAAAAATGATGTTATAACCTCCCTGTACTCTTCCCTCATCAGGCCAATAATTGAGTACAATGCCACTTTTGGTATGTACCTTTCCAAGCACCTGCAGCAATTGGAGAGACCACAAAGGTTTCTCAAAAGGAAAACTGTAGGTCTTCAACGTCTGTCCTACATGGATCATCTGAAATTGCTGTTACTTTATTCTGTTTCATACAGACTACTCAGAGGTGATCTCTACCTTGCATATAAGACAATCTCTGATCCTGTTTTATTGGAAATGCTGCATCTCCGTAAGTCAAATGATACACAGGTTACTCGCTCTAAAGACCTTAATCTGGTATGTGACATTAATAGAACCTGCTTGAGGGATAGATTTGCCACCCAGAGGTTACCACACATTTGGAACAGACTCCTACTTCATGTCAAGCAGAGCACCTCATTAGTCCTGTTCACATGCAGTCTGGATGATTGGATGGTTAACCATAAATTAAACACAGGGGTTCCACCTGCTTCCCTCTTGGGCAGGAGCAATGGTTGCTGATTCTGTAAATAAGGGTAGAACATGGCTAGACTTTGTAAGGGCCCTAGGGCCATTAGCCTAGTAACTTCCTATAATTTAAAGGAGGGTAGAAGTAGCACTAATAAGCAAGGTACAGTACTGAGCTTTAAAGAACAAGTGAATTAGTAAAGGGGATAACAAAATTATGAAGGAAAGGCAAAGAATGTGATGAAAGATTAAAGCATCATTATATGCCTGATAAGCATGCCTCTCAGCTGTCCAGATTTTTGGAGACAATCCAGATTTATGCCTTGTATTTTGGTCTGTTCCTCATAAAATGTATGGTTTTCTTGAAAATCACTGATGATTGACGTCACGAAATAATGACAAAAATTTGAGTTTCAGGCTTCAGGAAATGCATGCTAATGAAAATCATGTTCATGTAGCAACTTTCTATTTTGGTCTTTTGTCCCCCATTTATTTTTGGCATTGTCTAGAATTGTAAAACATCCCAAAGCGATGTGAGCAAAGTTCAAAGTAAGCATAGCCAAATCCAAACCCCAAATCATGGAGACAGGCATAGGCTCATAGGTAGGTTCATAGGTAGGTACTAGGCTATCGGCCATGGGGCCTATACAAGCCCAGCCAAAAAGGTACCCTGGCTTTTGCCACCCAAGAATAAAAATCGTCTGATGCATTTATTGTGTAAGCGCTTTTGTAATAAAATATTACTTCTTTAGACACACAGTAAAAACACAAAAGCAATTAAAACACTATTTCTAGTAACATGCATAAAAAATCAACTTGATTGTTTCTTAAACATTGTAGCATGATTGACAGTTTTGTTACCATACTCAAAGACACTCAACATTTTCTAACAGACGTATATGGCCTGTGTGGGGTCCAAATGGTGAAAAGTTTGATTGGTTAGTAACATTAGATGTTATTTTTCTCTTTACCTGCATACCCAATTTTGAAGAGTTGACCATGGTGAAAGCCTCCTTAGAGAGACTTGAGAAACATGAAAGGGGTCAAATTTATTTTTTATGCATGTTACTAGAAATAGTGTTTGAACACAACATCTTTTTCTTTAAGGATGTGTGCTATTGGCAAGTGGCTGGAGTAGCGATGGGCACTAGTTGTGCCAATTCATATACAAATTTAGTTATGGATGAGTGGGAACATCACTATATACACTGTCAGGAAACACACATGTAAAGATTTATAGGTGATTTGTAGATGGCCTGTTTATTGGTTGGAGGGGCAGTGAAGGAGTGTTGGACAGTTTTTTTCAAGAAATGAACAGAAGCAGTAATTTCTTGCATTTTACGATTAAGGAATCCAAGACAGAAATAGATTTTCTGGATGTAACAGTGGTATAGAACATTGTAGGGGTTACTATGAGAATGCATAGGAAAGAGTGCTGTCATCCGTCATATTTAGATAGAAATAGTATGCATCCACCTTATATTTTCTCTAATATTGTGAAGGGGCAAGCACTGAGACTATCTTGCCTTACTAATCATGATGATGATTTTTCTGTAGGTCTAACGCATTTAAAAAAAAAAGAGTTTGAAGGAAGAGGATATAATGAGAGGGAAACTGATTTAACATATGAACAGGTGAAGGCAGAAAGGAAAGGAAGGGGGAAGCCCTATTATTCAGACCCTGTTAGAAAAAGGGATGGACAAGAGGAGAAGGATACAAGGATACCTTTAGTCATTTCTTACACACAGGATGCAGGTCTTGTAAGGAGTATTATGAACAAGAATTGGCACATTTTATTGGTGAATGAACAAACTGAAAAGTGTGTAGTGCAACGTCCTAAATTTTCCTACAAAAATAAGAAAAATCTTAAACAACAGTTGTGGTACCCAAGATCTAGCACCTTTACGTGCTGAGTTGGGAGTGGGTAGTAAAAGTTTTGGTAATTGTAACTTCTGTGAATATATAGACCAATCAAGGTTTTTTAGACATCCTGAAACCGGCTACCTCTGGGAGATTAGAACTTGGGCTAACTGCAATACCAAGAACCTAATATATTTATCTTACTGTGTTAAATGCTTCAGGTTGTATGTTGGCAAAAAGAACCGCCAACTGATAGAACGCATTAGAGACCATTTATACTGTACTAGAAGGGGAGAAAATTACTGTGCATTAGCCAAATATACGTTGTCCATGGGCACAGATCACACGTTTTTGTTCCAGGTACTTCAGGTACAGCGGTAGCGTTGTTGCCTCACAGCAAGAGGTTATCCTGTTTGATTCTCAGCTGGAGTGCCTTCTGTGTGGAGTCTGCATGTCCTCCCCACAGTCGAGTGGCCTCCAAAAGACATGCGTGAGTGGGCGTGCCTTTGTTGAAGGTTGGGTGTCGGGCTGGCAACTCGGCACCATAAAAATCTTCTGCCAATCATTAGCGGACCGGAATTCTGCTGTGCCGACCCCTAACCAGGAAAAGCTGAAAAGACAAACAACAACTTAAAGTACAAACAGTTAATGAGAGGTTGGGTGATATGGTGAACAACACAGAGTTAGCAGAATTAAGGTGGATTTTTAGGCTTGGGGCCCATAGGGGGTATGGACTAAATGATTCAGTACCCCTTAAGCCAGTCGTAATGAATAGGAACATCAATAAATAGATTTTTGTGTAAACATGTTTTGACATAATAGTTTTTATTTTATTTTTCTGAAAATTGTTGTTTTTCTGATTTTTAAAAATTTGTTATATTAGAATTTTAATATATAGGTTTAGAGTTTGAACTATTATTAGGTCATTTAACAACACATGCTATCTTGCATTGATTCATTACTTGATAATATTGACTGTACCTTTAAATGTTCTGGAGGGAAATTGATTTAATTATTTAATTTAAATGGTATATAAATGAATTTCTTTTGTGTTTTTAATGTGTGTCTGAAATTGTCCAGAACTATTGAGCAAAGAAGTTGAGAGGACAGTGAGATACTGGATGGTAAGGAGATAGCCATTATCTCAAAATCATTTGTAGGCAGTTCCTTTAAAAAGATGTTCTTTTACAGACCCTTTAAACTGAGTAAGTTGTTTAATATTCTTTAAATCCTGGTGAATGATTTCAAGTGGAGGGAGCAATTGTAGAAAAGGCTATGTCACAGATGAAGAGAATGAAAGGAGGCTTAGCAGTTCTGGTCCATCACTGCTCCAGATGGATTAAGTTTGAGTTCTGGGGCAGGGGGTTCTGAGAAATTCTGGGCAGTACATTTCATATACCATTTTAAAGATGAAGGTGGTATTAAAAATGAGGTTCTGGCAGAAACATGGATGCATGTATTTTGCACTAGTTTGATATAATGGTGCTGACTATTACTTGCACGATGTATGATGTTAAGAATTTTATTTTCATTTTTTTGAAGTATTGTGAGAGTAGAAGAGAGTTATAACTGAGAGAGCATACCGTAGTCTAGGGTGGAGATCATTTACAGCTATTGCATGCCTGGCTTCAGTGGGAAGGAAATTTGAGGTCTTTCAGAATGCTTTCATCTGTGCAAGGACTTTATTTTTTAGGGAGTCATTGTGTGCATTGAAAATGAAATTCTCATCAAGGGTAAGCCTGAGATATGTTTATTGTTTTGTAAAAGGCAGGGGCTGTCTATGAGATTATGGATAGTTAAGCTATGGGCAATTTATTTCAGATTTTGAGTAGTTCCAAAAAGCATTACAAGACTTTCTGAATGTTACCTATAAATTTGTGAGGCTTACTGTTGAAATGTCAGATATCAATCTCAGACTTAATATATGCAAGTCCAGAATTTCAGTCATTTAATCTCCCCATTTCAGAACTCAGCCATGTGAAAACAGACATTTTAATTGATTGCTAATTTGTTATTATGGACCAGATCCAGGCTGCTTTGAAATCTTCTTGAAAGGTATTGGTTAAAATGCCTACACTCTTAGTGGATTTGGTAATGGCAATGTCATTGGCATAAAGTGTACAATTGGTTTGGTAGATTTCAACTGAGGGAGTCCATGAAGAGTTAGAATCGGAGTGGGCTAAGGACAAATCCTTGAGGAACTCCTTTGTTAGTGGTTCTTATTAATGAGCAGTTGTCAGAACCAATCTGAAAGTGCACATGGAGAGGTAGTTTGAAACCAGACTAGGACACTGGCAGATAATCTTCTGTTGGGTAGTTGATTGAGTAGGAGAGAAGTGTCAGCTCTAATAAATGTCTCTCTAGTTCCAAGAATACAGCTCCAGAAATGCTGAGAGGCTGCATGGACTTCATAACTCATCCCAGAGTTTGCCTAGTCAAACACAACCATTGTACTGTTCTGTTTGAAATAGTAGGACCAGTTTAAGTGAGTCTTGTGATACCAAGTACAATATTACTATTTTTCAGAATATTCTCTTTTCTCCGAGGTATGGAGAGCTCAGAGTTGGTATATGCAAGTTCAGCAAAATGGGGTTGTCCCCTACACAGGACTGCAGCAGACTGGGGTTAGCTAACCCTGCAAGAAAGAAGTTTAAAAGAAGAGAATAATATTCATTATCCACTTTTCTCCATGATTTTTGGTCTTTTCTTTTTGACATGTTGCGACTTAGCATTTCGAATCCTGACACTTCAACAGGGTAGCTAAGATTAAAAAGATATGAATGACAAGTTTTTTTTTGAATACAGCTCATATGCTATAAAATGAGGTAGCAAGTTTACTTTTAATCCTTGAAACTTACAGAAGAGCCTTTCTTCTGGTTCCTGTTGCTTGTTTGAGGATCATATGTGCAGCCGGTGAACTGTGAGAATTTAAGTACAATTACAGGCAAGTATGTGCTCAAAAGTTGCTGTATTTCAAAGTATTCCCTTCTTTTGAATGTACAGCCATTTCAGAGTTAGTGCATATAAGTAGTAGGTTGTTAGATGTGTGACCCCAACACTGGGATTCCCCTTAAAAATATTTTTTAGATGTAACAGAGAGTTTCAGACTTCATTGGGTATGTTCTCAAGTTACACATAATTTTTAAGAGATTCAGACAGGGTACCTTGAACTTCTGGTAGGGCAGCATGAACATCTGACAGGGTACCTTGAACTTCTGGTAGGGCAGCATGAACATCTGATAGGGTACCTTGAACTTCTGGTAGGGCAGCATGAACATCTGACAGGGTACCTTGAACTTCTGGTAGGGCAGCATGAACATCTGCTAGGGTACCTTGAACTTCTGGTAGGGCACCTCTTAATTCTTGTAGCCACCCAGAGGATTAAAAAACATTTGCCCGTAAAGGACTAAGTGCACATTTCTTTATAAATGTGTGAAACAACAATCTGCTTAATTGTTTAACAGTCAGTGAGTAACTCTGTAGTACTAATACATTTTTTCTGTCTGAAAAGCAATCCAAACAGGCTCATCCAAATCAATGCTTCAAACAACAATGACACAGTCAACTGCAATCCTTATAACTCCTTATAACTCATAACCATTACAATAAATCATAAAATATTCCCAGTTGCTGCCATGTTATATCTTATTTCTGCTATGTTTTCTGTACCAATGATTCATCCATATTTATTTTGTGTAATGGAACAACATGTTGTATGAGAAACTAGTACTAAAACTAGTCATAAACTGTATGCCCCAACAGCTTTTTATTAATAATTGCAGAGAAAGACATTCAAGTAATAAAGCAAATTAAATCCACTGTAAGTAACAAGGGTCTATATTACCAGAGTGAAACTCCTTTTGAGTGAATACCAAAACACCAACACGAATTGCGCGAACCGTGAGAATACTGAATGCACTAAACCGCAAAATTTTAAATCTCGAACTGTCATAGTCGGCCAACCCCGCCACCCGCTACATACTACCTATCCAAACAAAATAAATGAACCACATACATACACTAACCAAACCCTACTTCTAACCCTAAAGTTTGTTTGTTTGTCTTTCGGCTTTTCCTGGTTAGGGGTTGCCACAGCAGAACTCCGATCCAATAATGATTGGCAGTAGATTTTCACGAATGCCAAGATGCCAGCTCGATGTCCAACTTTCAATGAAGGCAGGCCCATTTACGCATGTCTTTCGAACACCACCCAACCATGGGGAGGACATGCAGACTCCGCACAGAAGGCACTCCCCGCACTCCAGCTGAGAATCGAACGGGAGAACCTCTTGCTGTGAGGCAACAATGCTACTGCTGTACCACCTCGGCATACTTCTAACCCTAAAGTAAAGCACCAAAACCGTACTTCTAACCCTACACTAAACCCCACATACATAACTATTTATGCACTATCCTTAACCCCTCCCTAACCCTAAGGTCCGTAACTACCGCACACTTCCCCTACGAAAATATAAACAAACAAAATAAATAATCCACATACATACATTTATCAAAACCCTACTTCTAACCCTACACTAAATCTTACATACATTAACTATCTATGCACTTACCTTAACCCGCACCCTAACCCTATGGTCCGTAACTATCGCACACTTACCTTATGGAGCTATACCACAGATGGGTCAACCATGGTAATTTGACATTTCCAAATTCACAGTTTTGGACAATTGCTGTAATGCCGGTTCGCACAATACCTGTCGACGTTTACGGATTCACTTAAACTGACTTTCACTCTTGTAATAGGGAACCAGTAACAATGCCACTGTCTACCACATGTTCATCCAAACTTCAGTAGGTTTCTTTAAAGTACTTAATTTAGCATGCCTTTGCTATTTACTAATGCAAACTAAGACTCAAGACAGTACAAACATACCAGTCTAACAATTCATCTGGTCATTGGCAAAGCAGGTTGGTCTGGAACTCAAGACTGCCCAGGTCACTGAATGCTATGCAAAAGAAGTTTGATTATGCTGCCCCTCAGGATGTATGCTCCCCTAGGATGCAGTCCTTCCTTTTCTACCTTGGTCTGACCCCTACAGGAACTGTTGGATACTCATTCCTAATTGCATTAGATGGTCCCTATCTTCTGAGCCTACCTACCAGGAGGGTGGGCAGGATTACCACGCAATGCAGTCTGTTCCAGATTTCCTTAGCACTACAAAGACCTCTTGTATCCTGCCTGTTACATCACAGTAGGTAAGTCCTGAACACGTAAATATAAAAAGATGATAACTATTTGGTGAAGAGTAAAAATTCATGCATACCTATTTAAATGCAGCATAATTTTCCCCTAGCAAATATTCTTGGAATGCCTCCATAGATTGCAGCGAAAAGGGGAATAAGCATGCTACTTTGTTGTTTACTATTTCTGTTTCTCTTCTCTGCAGTGTTTATGACAAGGTACAAGAGACACATAGCAGGATACTTACACAGCTGCAGTACATCAGTAATGCTGCATTTCCAAAATATCATAGCCCTGCCTCGTGACACAGACAGATAAATTACATATTGCTTTGCAGAGTATGGTTATTTGCAAAGCGATGCCGGTGATTTAAGTACTAGCACTTAGAATATGACACCACACTTTTTTTGTATTCAATAATTTAATAAGTAAATTTAATTTATAACAGTCTCACTCCTTGGGTATTAAGGTATCATGCAAAGTTCAGTGTGCTTTATTCAATAGTCATTTTAAAATTCTGAATGTAAGCCATTCTTATGTAATGTCATAAAGCTAGGGAAATGTGATATTGCATTACAGAATCATTCTTCATTTTTTTGAAAATATTTAGTTTAGTATTACTGAAGATCAGAATGAATGGCTGTTTGAGGATTCACAGTTTCCTAACATTATAAGAAATACAATGTATAATACTTTATGAAGGTACGTTGAAGCTGAGACTAATGCAGATGGGAAGTTATATGAGTACAAACACTAAGAATAACAAACCAAGCACTACTTAATATTGTATTGTCATTAATTCCACATTCCACCTCCTTTTATAGGTTTGTGTTTCTTCCCCTTACTATTCCCTTACTAATTTTAAAATATGTGCCTTTGAGAATTATGTTTCCCTTCATCCCATTTTAAATAACCATGATCAGAACAATGAATGTATAACATATGAGGGAAATTCAACATTACTTGAAGTGTCGAGAGACTGAGTATTGTATGTGTCAATATGCATTGCTAAGCAAAAGTCACTTAGATACATTGAAGCTGCTGTGAGGACAGAAACCAAGTACTACATATAGAAAAGCAGTACACCTGGTATGATTGAATTCCAGCAGAGACAGGGAGAGAGTGTGTGTCCCGATGAATGTGCCAGTGTGCTCTATGTTGATTCAGTATTTCAGATGAAAAAAAAGAAAGAAATTCTTGAACATTCTTTGCATGAACTAATATTCTTAGGACATTAGCTGGCCAGTGGGGCATCAGGCTTTGACACATATTTACTAACTGTTATGGAAAAGTCTACATTGATACAGGCCCCAGTCCAACAGCATTGTTGCATTATTCATAGTCTTTCATCATGGTTTACTCAAACACCACTTAATTTCAGACCTCCATCCGCTAATCTGTACCTTAGATTATAAATTTAGGATTCTTCAGGAAATGGGTATATGCATATGGATTATACATAATAGCTTCAATGTATAAGTTTAATTTGTTTTTTAACTTTCTTTCCTTGCTAGGACATAGAGAAGAACTAGAAAGGTACTTCATTTCTGGAAGGGAAAGATTAGAATAAATCATTAATTTGAAAATGTGTGGCACAAGATGAATGTTAAAACAAGTGCTTAATACTCCGTTCTAAATAGACTGTGTCATTCAGACTGGAACAGCAGCTAACCCAGAAAACCTGGGTTAGAAAAGGGGTTTAGGCGCTGCAGGAGAGTACCAAGGATAGTAAGGGTGACCAGCTAACACTATCTTGCCCATCTTGTGAGGGATGGAGGTGGTTTGTTCTGCAGCAATGCTGATGCTTAAGATGAGATTGGAACACAGTTTGCAACGCTAGCTGTATTTAGTTCTGCCATACCATGATATTCAGTAGCCTTCCAGGTGTGTGTGTGTTTGTGTGTGTGTTTGAGAGAGAAAGAAGTTAAAACTTCCAGGATCTGTGTGTGGTAGCATACACAATGCCATAATGTGAAAATATTGCTTCCAAGCGTGTGTGTGTGTGTGTGTGTGTGTGTGTGTGTGTGTGTGTGTGTGTGTGTATTTGAATGTGTGTATTGTGTGTGGCAGAATGAATTGTGGCATGTCTTTGCAAGTGTGTGTGTGTGTGTGTGTGTGTGTGTGTGTGTGTGTGTGTGAGGATATGCAACACCATTAAAGGGTGAAGGTATACCATCTAAGGTGTTTATGTTTGTGTGTGTGTGATAATGCCATTTCCCCAGAGGATGGAACGTATCATCATGGGACTCATAAACAAAGACATTGGTAAACTCCAAACTCTGGACCCTACCCAGTTCGGGTTTGTAAAAGGCAGACCATGTCTCCTAAACCTGACTTGACTTCTTTGAAGCAGTCATCATAGCCTTAGATGAGGGTAAGGTGGTTCACACAGCTTATCTAGATCTTGCCAAGGCTTTCCACACCATCCCCCACTCTGGAATTATAGATAAGCTCACTAAACTAGGTATAAATCCCTATGTCACAAGATGGGTTGCCAGCTGGCTCACAGACGGACCTCACACTGTGAAAGTAGCAGACTCCAAATCCGACTTCAGACCAGTGACAAGTGGAGTACCACAGGGTTCAGTCCTGGGTCCTCTTCTGTTTGGTATCTACTTCTCTGAAGTACAGGCTAACACAGAAGGACTTTGGCTAACAAAGTTTGCAGATGACTGTAAACTAGGAGCCATAATCAAAACTCCTAACGATGTGGACATACTACAAAAGGGCCTCACTGAGACATATGCCTGGTGTCAAAGCCATGGTCAGAAGCTCAGTGCCAAAAAGTGTATTGTCATCTCCTTTGGTAAAAACTCTGTACCCATGAACTACCACATAAGTGGTAGTCTACTTAACACTGAAAGTGTGATAAGAGACCTTGGGACACAGGTGGACAGTAGTCTCTCCTTTGATAATCACATTGCCACAGTGGTCAGGAAATCCTTCTACATGGCACACCTCATCACAAAAGGTTTCTCATCCAGAAAAAAAGAGGTCATTGTTCCTCTCTACTCATCACTCATTAGACCCATTATAGAGTACACGTCCCTTTTGGTATGTACCTCACAAGACATCTACAACAATTGGAAAGTCCACAGAAATACCTCACAAAGAGGATTACTGGCCTCAAACAGATGCCCTACGCAGACCGTCTCAAAAAACTCCAGTTTTACTCCGTCACATATCGCCTACTCAGAGGCGATCTCTGCCTAACATACAAAGCTATGTCAAACCCAGATCTGTTGGACATGCTCCACTTAAAGAAATCTCAATCCCTCAGAGCTACATGCTCTAGGGACCTAAATCTTGTCACCACAATAAACAGAACATGCTGGAGGGATAGATTCCTGTCCCAGAGCCTTCCCATTCTCTGGAACAGACTACCTTTCTAGGTCAAACATAGCTCCTCATTAGCACTCTTCAAGAAAAATCTTGATGATTCGATGGGAAATAGAAAATTCACTCCAGGGATCACTTCTGTGGCTCTGTTCGACGGGGGCACAGGAAAATAATTTTCTTGGGTGGCAAAAGCCAGGGTACCTTTTTGGCTAGGCTTATATAGGCCCTAGGGCTAATAGCCTAGTACCTACCTATAAACCTATGAACCAATGGATACCAAGATCCTTCAAGAGAGCATGTTCCAAACAAATAGCTAGTGTCAAAACCATGGACTAAAACTAAATGCCCAGACATGTGTAGTCATAGCCTTCAGCAAGTATGACACCCCTTATAACTATCATGTTCACAACTCACCCCTGAAAATTGATACCATAGTCCAGGATCTGGGAACTTATGTTGACAGTAAACTGTCCTTTGATTTCCATGTGTACACTGTGGCAAGGATGTCTTTTTCATTGCACAACTTATATCTAAAGGTATTTCATTCAGATTCAGGGATGTTATTGTTTTACCATACTCATCACTCATTCGGCAGATCAAGGAGTATAATGCCCCTTTTGGTATGTACATGCCCAAGCACTGGTCACAACTTGAAGGACCACAATATAAAATCAAGGGCTTAAATTTCAAAAGCTATGCAGTCCATCTCAGAGCCTTGTCCATCTTCTCAGTATCGACCAGACTACTGAGTGGTGACCTCAGCCTTTCATTTTGAGCTTCTACAGACCCTAGTCTGTCAAACCTATTAGAGAATTACAAGTCCAATATCATCATAAACACCCACTCAACAGATCTATCTCCTTTACAAAACAAATAGAACAAGTTGGAGGGACAGGTGTCTGTCACAGAGAATACAATTTCTTCAGAACTATCTTCCATTCAACATAAAACAAAGTACTTCTCTTACTCTGTTCAAATATAATTTGAACAAATAGATGTGTGACCACTAATTTATCCCGAGGTTAGCAACCCTGTTCCTCATGAATAAGGAAAACATATAAATGTCACATCATATCCTTGTTCATCACAAATGTCCAATCATATCCTTGTTTGTCACACCTCTGAGTTTTTTAATGCAAAATATAAAGGCTAAATACTACGATGGGACTAGGCCTCTTAAGATCCTCAAGGATCAATATATTAGTAAGCACCTATGAGCCTATGGAAGGGTGAAGGCATAGATCACAATGTTACTGAAGAGCAAAGGCACAAATTCCCAGGTGAGTATGTGTGGGAACCTGTACAGTGCCATAAAAGGGTAAAGGCATAGCAGGCCTTTATAGAAATGACCATACACATCTGCTGTTAGAGGACTTAGTCCCATATCTGGAAATTCATGTATAGCTGCCTTGATGATGTTCTCACAAAACTGCCTCTCACCATAATAGGGAAAATTTGAGTATGTGATCATAGAAAGGCTGTTGGCTGACAGGCAGTAGGAACTTAAAAAGTATACAAAATATAACATAAAAATAATACAGTATCTACAGAGGAGGAAAAAAACAGCTATAAGTTGAGGAGAAGAAATTGCAACCTCAGAGACATTTCCCTCCAACCCTGCCCAACCTTGTCAAATGATACCTTTGCAAATATATGCTAGGAAAGTGTGCGTAATAGCTATAATAAAATACACTGTATTTTTTGTAAAATGGAGCGTTTATATTATTTAGAAGTGTGCCTACATTACAGCAGCAGAATCTGTATTGACAAAACTCATGACATATTCAGCTGACAAAGGCCAGGCTCCAAAGTTCCATAAATAAATTTTATTACTTACAAATCATAAAATGTAAGTGCTTTCATTCATCCAGCCATTAATGTTCTTTTTCAAAGAAACAGATTGACCTAGCATCTTTACAATAAATAGCTCCTCCAATCAAGCCATTTCCTCCAAGATCTCTCCAATCCCCACCCCCAGTCTTTAGTTTTTAGGATATCTTGCTAGTTCACTCTTAAGGAGGAGTATCATTTTTCCTTTTGTTAATCATGTTGGCATCTGTTTGGTGTGTGCATATAAATAGTTCTTACTCCAGGGCTAAATCTTCATGTAAAGATGTTAATACTTTTAGCCAGAAGTTAGGTACTGCATCTGTGCCTGGGGTTTTCCAGTTAGGAGCTTTTCTCAATTTTGTTTCAATTTCTGCATCTGTGCCTGGGGTTTTCCAGTTAGGAGCTTTTCTCAGTTTTGTTTCAATTTCTTTGGCTATTACTTCTTTCCATTTTATATCCTGCACATTTGAACTTGTTATTTTTTCTTTTACTTATTCTATCCATTCATCATCTTTGTTATGTTCCACAGGATCTTCATAGATATTTCTCTAAAATGTATCTATTTCTTCATTTTTGGTGGTGTTTCTATTCCTTTTGCTTTGTTTCACAATTCTCTATACAATCTTTTGGGGATCATCAACAAATTGCTTTTTTATTTTTTTCCTTTACATTTATCTGCATATCTTCTAAGTGTTTCTGCTTGAGCTGATATCTTCGGTTTATTATTTGCAATAGTGTACAATACATCCTGATCTGTTCTAAAACTGTGCGTTGAGTTTATCGTGTCTATCTTTCTAAGTAATTCTGTTGATCTGTTCCATCTTCTGTACTCTTCTAACTGTGACACTTCTTGTCTTATTTGCTTTATAGTTTTCCTTATTTGATACTTCCATGATGCTATTTAATTTCTCCCCTTCCTTTCCCTTACTGCCCTGTGTTTTTTGTGGTAAGGCTTTATCTGTTATTAATTTTGCTGCACATTAATATAACATATTTGCTTCTGTTATCATCTTTTTGGTCTTATTGACTTTCTGTAAACTATTTCTTTCATAGATCTTCTGTTATCATATCACCATTAACATTAGATGGCATATTCAAGACTCAAAGGCCTCTTGGTATAATCTGCTCAGTTAAACAAACCTCCAGGTGATATTTTTGATACTGACATCTCTTTAACTTGTATAAATCTTTTTCCACAGCAAAGAGCCCAGTTTTGAGGGCAATTATGTCCACAGAGGTGGCTAAATTGTCAGAGTCCCCAGAAGGTTGCATCCTACAACCAGCTAGTGGATTAACAGTCTTAGTTACATTCGTTAAAAAACTTGCCATCCTTCTAGCAACAGGATTAACATTAACAGAGTCAGTGTCAATGTCAGTTATTTCATCAGCCATAACTGTGAGCCTTGTGGTAGTATAAATCAACACAACTAATAAAACTACAAAAACTACTACCACTATAAAAGGCTCACTTACTGTAAACATTTAATTTAGGTACTAATGGGACTTATTCATTAAGCCCATGTCCTACATCAGCCCTAAACCTCACTATCCATGAGGATTCCAAATCCTTGGTCTTAGCATGCATGTCACCCTGCCTCACATTTTCATAAACCCTAGCAATTACTAAAAATTTAAAACCATGACTAGAGTCAGTACTCAAAACATGCTTCGCCAATGCACTAACCACATTACCTTTATTCATATGGTAGATATCTTCTCTTATGTGCTCTCTGACAGGATGGTCAGTCTTACCTATATAAAACTTTTAAATTAAAGAAGAGACCCCTAAGAAGGTAGTTATCAGTAGTGAAGTATAGTTTTAGTATGCATTATTTATGTATGTTTTTAAATTAAATTTATACATTTTTTATATGTGTTGTGTCTTTAAATTTGTGGTTTTAAATTTGAATTTGTATCATGTGACATTTGATGTATAAATAGGGGTGTGTTTGTTAGTGCTTTTGTAATACACCTGATGATGCCTGTTTGGTGAAAGTGCTTGTGTTTTGTTGCACTGCAGTGAAAGTTTTGAACTGGATATATCAGCTGTCTCTGTGCCTTCCTATTCCTTTGTTAATCTATGTATTTGTTTTATCAGACTTGTAACATTTTGGGTCTTATTGACTTTCTGTAAACTATTTCTTTCATAGATCTTAATAAATCTATATCTCTATTAAATCAAGCAATTCTTCCCTTAGATCATTTTCTTCTTAACTAAGGTCACGTTCTTTGTTCTCCGTTCCCTGTGGACATTCCACAGAAAGTCCAGACCATCTTTCTGTGTCATACTTTTTTCAGCTTCATCCCGTATCATTTGTTGCTTTTTCACATGGGAACTCACTGGCCTATCATTCCAACAGTGCAACTCCAAATGAACTTTTGTACTGTTTTCCTACTGAGGGCACCATAGTATCTTCATATGGCAACTGATCAGATGCTTCCTATTCCACCTGTTTCTCCATAATTTGAGGACTCATTTTTCCATCATGCTGTGATGTTATCAGTTAGATTTTCTACATTAAATCCTTCACTTTGCAGGTAATCCATAACTTTGGTTTCTTTTTCTTTAACTTCTGAATTTCTATTCCTCTTGTTTACTTCCCCCTTTGTTTTCTTATTTTTTTGTCTTGTAAAGTATTCCATATATGGATCCATCTGCTTGTATTTCTCTTCAAATATTTTTGGTTCTGCTGTGTTGTATTGATTAGTTTTGCTTTCTCCTTTGCATAAATATTACACCAGGTTAAATCTCATTTTCTTCCCATGGCTATATTTCTTCTTCAGATGTTCCCTGCTCCTAATATTTCTCCTTACTTTGTGGACTCATTGTTCCATCATGCTGTGCCATAATCTGTGTTGGACTTTCTGCACTAAATCCTTCACTTTGCAGGTATTCCATGACTTCAGCTTTTATTTTTCTAACTTCTACTTCATTACTCTTCTGTTCTACGTTCTCCTTTCCGGATCATATTTTTCGTATTGTGAATTTTCTATATCTGTGAAACATTGTCTGGATTTCCCTTCAAATATTTTTGGAGTTGCTTTTTTTTGCATTGATTAATTTGGCTTTAACCTTTGCAGATGTATTGCACCATATCTGATCTCTCTTTCTTTCCCATGTCCGTGTTTCTTTTTTATACCTTTCAAAATTCTCTAGATTTTGTTCTTTATATTTTCACACTTACTCAGTCACTTCTTTTTCTAAACAGCCCTAGGTTTCTTGGTCTATATAATGTTTTTCATGAATCTCTGGTATTAATGAACACAAATTTACATTTGAAGCTATTAGCAGTTTTTCTTGTGAAGATATTTGTCTTTTCTCTCATTTCTCTCAATCTTTTTGCTTAACTTTTGCCTGGAAATTGTGGGCATCTTTTATAATAGTTATAATACATTCTTTCTTTCTTATCCTCAGAAATCCATTCTGTCATCTTTATGGCTCTTTTTTTGGCCTGTCAGTTTTTGTGTTTTTTGTGGACTACTAATTCCTTCTCCAACAAGGGGGGGAGGGGGCATCCTCCCACTGAGCCTGGCCTAACTGCATTGTGGGTATGTTTCCGTGTCTTGAGGATTCTACACTGTCATTTTTTCCAGTCCTGGCACCAGTGCATCTACCAGGATTGGGCACTTTTTATCCTGAGACTTGTGCACCCTGCTTCTGTCCATAGGTCCATAGATTAATACTAGGCTAACTGCCCTTGTTGGCTATTTTAGGCCTAGCCAATTAGCCCATGTGAGAATCAAACCCTGCACCTTTTGTCTGTAAGTTAAACATCTTAGTCATTATTCCAACCTCCCACTATATGCTATATAAAATACAGTTTATATATCAGTGTTGTCTTGGTGAGATTTTGTAAAAACAGGGTCCACCTCATGAATGTAATCACCAAAACTTCAGGATGAATTTAATTCCAGGAATGCTACTCTCCTTTGCTTACTGATTTTGTCATCTCTCCATTCGGACCACAGCATCTCTCAGTTCAGACTCCATCATCTCTCTATTCGGACACCATCATCTCTTCATTCGGACCTCATGTTCTCACCATTTGGATGCCATCATCTTTATTTTCAGACCCCATCATCTCTCCAATCAGACTTACTTTCAGTACATTCTGCCTGCTGCTAAATGAGATTTCATAAACACAATTATACTAAGAGTTCATTAGTAAGACATTAATAGAAACAGTGACAATATCAATGTGATAACACGACAATAATAGAAACAGTGACACAACATAATAAAAGAGCACATTTTATTTTGATAATTCACTTGCTCCTTCTGCTTACCAAACTGAAAGCTTGGCTCATCAAAAGGGACACTGTCATTCTGTCATTTTCCTAGGTTTCAGCGAAAGACACTTTAAACAAATGTCTTTTATTACTTTGAGGCATATTATCACTATTTCAGGCCCTCGTGTGGTCTGGGTTTAGTGTCAATGATAACTTTGGCAATCGTACCCATGTGCCTGACTTCTCTAACATATATCTAGTCATCTTGTACAAAAATCCATAAAGGTCAACAAATATCTGCTTTAAATGTCACAGGACCTGTTTTCCTTGAAGATTGTCCATCACTCTTTTCTAGCAAATGTTTACATGAAATATGCCATGGATTTTAGCCTCCAGTTCATCAACAGTTTAGCCGGGAAAACTTTACTTCCTAAATATGATTCTTTGAAGGTAAAAAGAGCAAGGGAAAAGGCTCCATGTGACTCAGCACATTTTTTGACACTATTTAATGCTTTTCACTCCTTGTTCTGCCAGGAAACTTTAACAATTTGCACTCTTCTTTCTACTGGGGCACTAGACTGTAGAAAGAGCAAGCCAGTGGTTACATGATTCAAACCATAGTCTACAACTAACTTATTAAAACTCCTGGCAGCTGAACGTACATCAGTTTTCACTCATTAGAGGTAGTGGAATCTTGTGTTTATCAAAGACAGGCTTAATGCTTATGGTTACTTGCATTTTTTCTGAGAGAGGAAACTTAAGGCAGTCTGATTCATATTTGTTAATGACTAAATAGCTTTAAATTAAGTATATCTAGGCCTACCACCCCCAAGTTTCTTGAGGTTTTGGATGCTGTCCCTAAGAACAGAGAATAATTGAGCTGCACAAGTTTGCTTGGCAGAATATTCCTTTCACCTATCACTTTCAATGCACTGGCCAATTACATAATAGCAGATCACATTAGCGCTAAGTGGTGGGGTGTGTTTGTGTGCATGTGTGTTTGTGTGTATGTGTTCATAGGTTCATGGATTCATATGTAAGTACTAGGCTAGCTGCCCTTTTGGGCCATTTTAAAACAAGCTAATTTCCCTTCCAAAGATGAGAATCAAACCCTGTACCTTGTAAACACCTTAGCCATTGTACTAACCCCTACCCCTTTATGACTGCATGTGTTAGCATATGCAGGGAGATGAGTGGCCTTAGGTGAGTGTGTGTCTGTGACTCCAAGTCTGCATAGTCAGTGATGGTGAACCTTGTGTGCCAGGAGCTTTTGAAACTCCAAATCCAAAATAATTCAGTGCACTTCACATGAGTAATGAATACAAAAGCAGCCTCTATGGTAACTCAGATGTTGGTGATTGTTGACATGTCACACAAAACGTTGTGGTGTGTGTCATCTTTGACAAGTGTGTCATAGGTTCGCCACTACTGGCATAGGTGGTCACAGCAGGGGGCTAGTTAAAGGAAGGAAATGTAGGATAGTGTGTGTGTGTGTGTGTGTGTGTGTGTGTGTGTGTGTGTGTGTGTGTGTGTGTGTGTGTGTGTGTGTGTGTGTGTGTGTCTGTGTGTGTGTCTGCAGATATGTATGCATGTGGTGGGCAGTCATATGTCTAAACTCCATTAGACCAATGAGCAAATCTTGTAGAATTATAGTAAGAGGACATTAGATTTAAGTCCTTTGAAAAGGTAATCAAACATATTTTGAAGCAGAAAAGATATATGGACAGGGTGGGGGGGGGGGCACTGGACACCAGGGATAAACTTTAAATACCACTCTGAGATTTATTAAACAGAAAAGAACAGTTTTGCAGTACGAAAGGCATATGGAGTGGGTTATGAAAGTCATATGGAGTGGGGGGACACTAGACACCAGAAATGTGATTTAATAACCAAATCACTCACAAAGTGATGAAAAAAGGAAAAAGTCTTGGAACATTGCAGCCTTGGCACACACTGTAAAACTTAAATTCTTTTCACCAGTATACAACAAGAATGTTCTTTCAATATTAACAAAAGACACAAAAAGGTAATACAGAAACAATGTTGAACCCTGTGTACTTGATACACATAAAAAGCTCCCTACCAGAGTTTTACTCATCTGTGCTATTGATAGCCAAGGGATATATTTTAAATATTACATTTTGTCACTTAAAATAATTTCCCTGAAAGGGGAAAAAAGTTTAAAACTCTGTGCCCCTGGCAAAGAAGGTAGATCTTTAGTCCTCTATGCTATCTAGAGAGGCCATTCAGGCTAAGACATCAGAATTAGAAATATGAAACTCTTAACATTTATCATTGTTGACTGATTGCAAGAGTCAGTAAATTGCAAGGAACAGAGCAGGTGCAAGATCAAGGTTGGATGTAAAGGATGGGGGGGGGGTCCTTTTGGAGGGAACATCATACCTCAACATGGCTGTGTGATGCCCGTGCACTGGCCCAGTAATCAAAGAGCCTCAATCGTCACCATTAGCACCAGTGAGGGGCATCCACATTGGGAGGATAATAAGTATACACACAGTAAAGTACAATTTCCCTTAAGAGCACACAGAAATCGCAGTCAGTCTGAGGCTGGTTTCTCCCTTTCTCTCCAGATGCCCAATAAGACTCCCCCTCTGGCAGAGCTATAGGGTTCAGATCTCAGCCGAGTAGTCAAGCCAAAACCTCCAGTACCCTGTCTGTCCAACTAGCGCTTCGTGTCCTTGTGCAAGTAGCTGACATACACACACACACACACACACACACACACACACACACACACACACACACACACACACACACACACTATGAGATTTGATTTATATACAAACACACAGACACTCCTGAGGAAGGCTGGCACAGGTTCTCCAGCTATGCCCCCTTCTGCCCAGACTATACAGTAGCAGCACCTACCACCAACTACTCTTATCAGCTACTAATAAGGCCCTTACCAAAGGGTGTCCAATTCTACTGTGCAATGTTATTATTATCCAATTGGTAAGTGTGGCTGAGACTTAAAGGCTATTTAGGAGTGGCCTATACAGTATCACCAAATACATGCAAGTACACTAAGAGCTTAAATTATCTCTACACAAAACAGCCACAGTTAAAAGGTTTAAATATATTTAATAATAAATAATAAAAACACAAGACAATACTTATTAACTCAACACAATGACATTAGAGAGTTCAGAAATCACAGGAAAATACTTTAAAACAACATAGTAGGATAGTCTCACATAAATATAGAAAACAGCTAGACTAATCTGGCTATATTTCTATCTATCTCTAAGAGAAATTAATGTTTTAAATTCTATTTACAGGGCAAGCAAATATAGATGAGAAGTGCTGATGAGTTGTCAGATCTGAAGACAAATACAAAATGCTATTCTTACTTTCTGAGATAGCCCTTAAATTGATAATGCACATTACTGCTGAGTCATTTCTGATTACATCATTCTTGACACGTCTGAAGTTTCCCAGGCTCACAGAACTCAAAATTTTAGCATTTCCTTTTTGATCTGCACCTGCCAGGAAGCCACAGCAATAAAAGACACTTTACATGTGAAACCTAGTAATTATCTATGTCTTTGGACAATAGAAAGAATTTCCTATCCCAGACATCCTGTCTCCAAGCTTGAAAGCATACATAGTTGTAAAATTCTTTACTTATCAGCGTTCTTCCAGCAGGGTTCACTGTGGTTACATTTCTGAAGCTCAACACATAACACAGTTTTTTTTACAACAAGCCTGTAGATCATATTAATATTTACAATGACATATAATTATTTACAAATTCTATATAGCTAGGCTGGCAGCCTTCACAATACCCCCTCTGGAGAACTCAAGCTAGTTTTTAAGTGACCCTTGAAAATGTTGCTTGAGAGGGTTAGGTCTATTTGGGTACACCTTACCCAGTCCCTGTCTTGAGAGCCCATCTGCGTTGGCATTGCCAATCCCACTGCTTGCTGCACTGACATATCATATGCTTGAAACCCTAGGCTCCACTTTATCAACTTGGCATTTTGCTGGCTAGCTCAATGTAGCCATGTTAGGGGATTGTGATCTGTAACTACAGTGAATTTACTTCCAAATAGATAAGGCTAAAGTTTCTGTAGTGCCCACACTATGGCTAGACATTCCTTTTCTACAGCTGCATAGCATTCCTCCCTGGGTTGGAGCCTGTGACTGAGATAAACCACTGGGTGCTCTTCTTCCTCTGACAAAATCTGGCGAAATACAGCCCCCATCCCATGGTTCAAAGCATCCACCTGCACAACAAATTATTTGCTGTAATCTGGATTGGCTAACACAGGGGGTTCTCCCAAAGCTGCTTTAAGCTTCAGGAATGCCTGCTCACATGCTGTGGTCCACACTACCTTATATGGCCTGTTTTTCCTTGCTGGCTCTGTGAGGAGGGCAGCTATGGTACTATAACTGGGGACAAACTTTCTGTAGTACCCTGCTGTCCCTAAGCATGCCCTCACCTGCGTTTTGATAACAGGTGCAGGCCATGCCTGAATGGCTTCCACATTGGCCAGTTCTGGCCTGATCTTACCACTCCCCACTCTATGTCCCAGGTAGGAGACCTCTGCCGTACCCACCTGACATTTGCTGGGCTTAATGGTCAACTTTGCCCTCTGTAGTCTGCCCAGCATCTCCCTGACATGCTGAAGGTGCTCTTGCCAATAATGGCTGTTGGTGGCAATATCATCTAGGTAAGCAAGGGCAAAATCTCCTTCATTTGCTAGGATATGATCTATTAGCCTCTGGAAAGTTGCTGGGGCATTTTCATCCCAAAGGGCATCTTTGTTAACTCAAATAAGCCAAAAGGAGTCACAAAGGCTGACCTCTCTCTGGCACTGGGAGTCAAGGGCACCTGCCAGTAACCCTTGGTAAGATCAGTGGTGGTAAGATACTTTAGCCCCACCCAGCTGCTGTAGGATATCATCTGTCCTAGGCATGGGGTAAGCATCTGACTCTGTGTGACTATTTGATTTCCTGTAGTCCACACAAAACCTGGTGCTGCCATCTTTCTTTGGCAACAGCACCACTTGGGAGGCCAAGAGACTGTGGACTTCTGAATTACCCCTAGTTCCAACATTTCCTGTATCTCCTCCCTCAGAGTCTGTTTGACTCTTTCATGCACCCTAGAAGTGGCCTGCCTAATAGGCCTTTGGGGTCCTGTATCCACCTGGTGCTGCACCAAGTGGGTGCACCCTGGTTTCCCAGTGAACATGTCCACAAACTCCTGTAACACAGCACGGATTTCATGAACCAGGGTAGGAGATAACTGCTGGGACATTGCTACCCCTTCCATTGAGGTGTCAGTCCGAGCCTCACTGAGGAGATCAATCACCAGATCTCCCTCAGACTCCTCCTGCAATCCACTGCAAATGCTCAGCACAAGGGCCTCCCTGGCATGGTAAGTTTTCAATATGTTAACATAGTACAATTTGTGCCCACACCTCCTGCCTAGCAGTTCTACCATGTGGTTAGCATCACTAACCCTCCTTACCACATTATAGGGTCCTTCCCAGGCTGCCTGCAGCTGGTTGCATCTGATAGGAATGATAACCATTACTTGCTGGCCTACAGCATACTCTCTAGCTCAAGCATTCCTTTCATACCAGACCTTTTTCTGCTGTTGGGCTTCTGCCAGTTTCTCCTGGGCCAAGCGCATGAGTTCCCTGAGCCTTGTCCTGAGGTTTAGGACATATGCCACAACAGACTCCTTGTGGGAGTCACACTCACCTTCCCACTCATCACTAATTAAATCTAGAGGTTTCCTCACCCTATATCCATACAGCAACTCAAAGGATGAAAAAAACATGGATTCCTGGGGAACCTCTCTGTAAGCAAACAACAGATGGGGCAAATATTTGTCCCACTCCTAACTGGTCTGCAAATGCCCATAGCATGGACTTGAGTGTAGAGTTTAACTTCTCAACAAGACCATTAGTCTGGGGATGATATGGAGTGGTCTTTAGGTGCTTCACCTCACAGGACTTCCACAGACAAGCCAGCAGATCTTACATGAAATTGGCAACTCAGTCAGTCAGTATTTCTTTTGGAAAACCTACCCTGCTTAAAATCTCTAACAAAGCATTTACCACCTTTTCTGCCTCAATTGAGGACAAAGCCACTGCCTCAGGGTATCTTGTAGTGTAATCTACTACCACTAGGATATACTTTTTCCCTGTGGAACTTGGGGTACTAAGAGGCCCCACAATATCCATAGCTACCCTCTGAAATGGCTCCTCAATCTCAGGCAAAAGCATCAAATGAGCTTTCTCCTTGTCTGCTGCCTTGTCTACCTGTTGGCACTGCTCACATGTCCCGCAGTATCCTGTTACATCTCTGGAAATCCCTGCCCAATAAAAGTTCTGTATAATATGTCTCTTTATACATTGTATGCCCATATGGCCTGCAAAGGGAATATCATATGGCTGGAAGTGCCAGATGGTAGGCTCCAGGCACTACCAACTGCTGTATCCTCTCACCTTCTAGCCCTCCCTCAGGGGGCCACTCTCTGTACAGTAACCCTTTGTGCCAGTATACAGATTCCCCCTTCCCTTGAGAATCAGGTGCCTCCCTAGCTAGCTGCCTCGGTCCTGGTAATGTAGAGTCTGAGAGCTCTGCCTGTCTCAACTCTCTCTTTGTAACCCTTCCCAACTCCCCTTCCATAGGAAGTCTGGCATCTTCTGACAGCAGTGCCTCACTGTCAGCCTGGGTACTACTACTCACCTCTGCCCTCGCAGTCACTCTGTCCACGGGAACATCAGTGTCCACAAGCAGCTGTAGCTCAACTTCAGTCTCACTGCTACAGGGCAGCTCCCCCCTGAAGTAACCAGCTCACCAGTCCTGGCTGCAAGTATGCAGTCTGTCTGGATCTCTCCCATGGTACCAGACCCACATGCTTGTCTCCAAGCCTGACTGCATGTAACTACATGAACACATGGTACTGCCTCATCAAAATCCTTCCCTATCAGGATATCTGAAGGATGGCAGTTTGGTAGCCCTGTTGTCTTATGGCAACGTACTATTGGCATTTTGTCATTCCCACTTACTGGCTTTCTCACCTTTTATTCCCCACCTTGCAATATGCCACATGGCCCCAGTGCTTGCGTTCAAAACATTTAACCCTAGGTCCTGGATGTATACCTGGACTAGTGGCTTCCCCTGCTATTGGCAAATTCTGTTGAGGCAGTCTGGGCTGCCCATCATGGGTTCCCTTATACCCATGAGCAGCACTGTCCCTTTCCTGTTTTGGGATGACCTGCTTGCTAGGTATAGGTCTTCCTTCTTCCCCAAGTCATCTGCAGTAGAGTATTGTTTATCAGCTAACCAGATCCTCATGTTCTCAGGCAAAGTGCTAAGGGCTTGTTCCTTCAACATAAGGTCTGCCAGCCCTTCAAAAGTAGTGACCTGACATCCACTCACCCACCTATGAAAATATGTGCTTAGTTCAGCAACATATTCACACACACTTTCATCTGCCTTGCGTTTATGCTCACAAAACATTTTCCTATAAGTTTCAGGTGTTAGCTTAAAAAATTCTAGCAAACAATTCTTTACAAAATTACAGTTTAGAAAGTCACTGTCAGACAGTTTGGACAAAACAGTTGCAGCTTTACCATGGAGTAAGGGCATCAGGAATCGTACCCAGAGCCTTTGGTCAACAACATACTGTTTACGTACCCTCTCAAACATATGAATGAAATTATCAAAATTATCCCCTCTGTAAACTGTAGAAAAAATGTACTGACCTTTGTTGCTCCTGGTGTTCAGTTAGTCCCTTTCCCATTACCTCCATGACTTGGTGAAAAGTTAGCATCTCTTTTTCATGTTGCCTCTGCCTCTCCTTCTCTCCATCTTTCAGGCTTAGCAGTTTCTCATTCTCCTCAGCCTGCAGATGTCACAGTTTCTCATTATCTCAGTCTCTATATGCCTCAGTCTCTCTGCTGCTTCTATTTCCCAATGCTCGGCCTCCAAATCAAGTCTATTTAACTTCAGATGGATTTTTAAGTCCTCTGTAGAAAGGTTGAGCTGTCCATTCTCTGAGTGTTGTACATCTTCACAGCCAGTCTGATCATCCTCCTGGTTGCTATTTTCTGATACAGCTGGGAACAAAGCTGTAATCATGTCTGCCTTAGTCAGGTTTCTATGCACCAGTCCTTTAGCCTGGCACATCTCAGCCAACTAGCTCCTTGTCAGCTTACCATACTCCTCTGCTGACATGCTTGCCTGCTCTCCCTGACTAACTAAGCTAACAAAAGAAATAAAACAATTGTGATCTGAACTCTGAATGTTCACTGCATGACTGATTTGGAGTACAAAAACACCTTCAGTGATCACTGTACACAAGCTACAGGAATTCACTGTCCACACCACTACAGGCCAATTAATATGTGATGTGACTAACTCACTATCAACCAATTAATATTTGATGTGGATATCCCACCACTGCCAAACAATTAATACGTGACTCCCATGCACTGGCCCAGTAATCAAGAAGCCTCATACCTCTCAACCTGGAAACATCAAAAATTTGGACAACAGCCCATGAAAAGGCCCATGAAAAACAGGTACAAATCTGTATGCTGATTAACATAAAAATTGCATACCTCATTATGTAACCCCGCCCACTCCAATGAAATTGTGGGATATCAACTTTAAATGCAAACTGAAGAGCAGACAACCAAAATATGGCCCCAGGGACCTAGATCCTGTAGTAAATGGTAACCATTTCTTTTTGCAGCCATTCCAGTGTCCCATTACTTGGCTATTTTGCCCCATTTACTATAAACACTGTAATGTGCATACTGCTTTACTTCTACAATGATTTGGATTTCATTTAAAAGTTTTAATTTACATTTTACAGCACAAACACCAATAGACATTTGCTAAACAAAGCAATGCAGTTGCAATCTCATAATGAAAATAAGACTTAGCATTAAAACTTCTCTGCCCTTGAAACTCGTGTTCATTGAAACAGCATTGAAACCCACATTCAAAGAAAATACATCTGGCCAGTGGAAGATAAAGATTAACTTTGGACTGTTTTCAAATCATAGGCTCCTTGCACACAAAACATACATGTGTTCTTTGATACACCTTCCTGCTTGTATTAAATTATATTTCTTGTATAATACAGTACAGTTGTTGGAGGGCATTTTAAATGTATTGTTTATTGAACATTTTTCCAGTAAACAATGAAACAAAATGCATGCACCAATAATGAAAAAACTGTCCAATTCAGAACATTTCCATCATAAGTCTACTCAAACTTCTACAATCCACCATTGTCAGTAAATATGCACAATCTCTGCAGAAGTAAAAGTCATCTAAATAATTCTACATTAAAGAGATCTGTAGCTAATGAAGAGATTGCTGCTAGTAAACAACTTTATATTTCATTGTTTCATCTACAAGTAAAGTGCCGGTTCCCTTGAGGAATACATTTCCTATATTACATTAAAAAATGATAAGCTAGTAATAGTGCAATAGGAAATGGATGGCAAACTGATAACAGGTTCATAGCTACTAGTTATCGCTGTCAAAGACAACAGTCTCAGGACTGCAGCATCCATCCCCTTTAAAAGCTCAACACAGTACAGTATCAGCAATATATCTACATCATGTGAGAGTAGAACCCACAGCCTTCTGCATCAAAAGCAATCATTTAAACTGTTATGCTATTAACAATGCAAGCAGACTCAGCATCATAAGCAGCACTAAAATTTTCTTCCCCTAAAGCTCTCAGCTCCTTGTAAAATCCACTTGACACTCAACTGTATCTCTCAGTTTTGCAACACAAGAAATATGGAAAAAGCCGAAACTTATTGGGGGGGGGGGGGCAAAAGCCCAAAAACCAGGGACACATTTTAAAAATTTCTTGCATAATCTTGGAAAGTTGCTAGAAATTAAAATGTTGTGTTACCACCAAGCATTTCACTCCCAAGTCTTGGGCCCAGGACTCTGTGCACTACAGTCAAAGCAACATACCACTATGCCAAATTAGCTGATGTTCATCGTGTTACACTGCTGCAGTCATTACACTTGGGTTATCCTGCCGTCAGGCGGTTCCCCAGTCGGCCAGAGTTCCAAAGTCTTGGTCCGGCTTCGGTTGCTGTCACCTCCTCCCTGACGTCAGTGCGACAGGGGTATATAAGATGCAGCCGATGCCATTTTCTTCAGTCTTTCTTGCCGCGTGGTGCCCGAAGCAAAAGCAGTTCGCAAGTGCCGGTCGGCCGACTCCTGAGATTTTCATTACCAAATCCAGAACCGAAGTCTTCTACAAAGCTAAGTACCCCGTTGGGGAAACTTTTTCTTGCCTCAGTCCGATGTCAGTAAAAGTTAATAACTGTATTTCTTCTGGGAAGCAAATACCTCATAAGGATTTCCATTCTTATTGCATCCCATGCCTAGGCCCAGACCACGACGTCACTGGTTGTCGGTTTTGTACTAGGTTTAACAAGCGCACTATTAAACGTCGGTTTGATTTTGCCCGACATTTCGTTGGCAGAAAATTTAATTATACGATGCCGTCAGAACGTCCGATGACCGCTATTCATAAAAAGTGCAAAGACAAAGATAGGCATCCGAGGCCCAAAACAGACAATGACGCCTCTTCTAGGCCAGTCGCCGGTTCTCCGGTTTTCAGCGAGGTGACTTTGCAGCCCCTGACGACCACTTCAGCAGAACCACAGGCAGCCACCAACTCCTTAGTGGAGATGGCTGGGCCATCGGACTCACAAGTTTTACAGATTACCGAAACCGACCCTGCAGAGGGATCCGGTGTACAGGAGCCTCCTGCAACTTCAGAGGGTCTATTCAGACCTAGTCAGCTTAGCCTTAAACCCTCTTCTAAGTCTAAACCACCTCTTAAATCTAAGAAATCACAGTCTCCAGGGCAGGCCTCCATGCCCAAGAAACAAATGCTCAAAATGGCCAAAGACCTGATCACTCTGATTAGGGGGTCCCATCCCCCTCCTGATAAAAGGCCCAGACAGGATGTGGATTCTGACTCCTCCGACCAGGTGTCCATTTCCTCACAGTCTTCCTCTGACCTAGGTTACTCCTTACCCCCTTATAAGGATTCTGATGCTGAGGAATCCATTCCATCAGCCTCTCCCCCAGAGGATTACTCTTTTGGGGAAACTTTACACACCATTAGGGAGCATTTCCATTGGGAGGGCCAGGATTACTCAGAATCCAAGAAAAGGCTCAGAGAATTCCTACTTTTACCTCAACACAGACCCCTGGCTATTCTGCCAGTGTTAGACATTGTGGATGATGTGTATACTGAATCCAGCTTAAATCCTGATTCCTTACCTCCAGTTAAACCAGACAGATATTACAGAGTCCCTGACTCACACAAATGTCTGTGTAAAAGCCCAGTGGCAGACCCAGAAACTATTTCTCAGGGACCCAAGGGGGTCAAGGCCTCATCAGCAAAGAACCCAGTTCCCTCTGACAGACTCCAGAGCATTAGACAGATGGGGAAATAAAGTATATACATCTGCAACTTTAGCCATGAGGGCTTTGAATTGCCAATTTCACATGTTAAAATACCAGCAATTTCTGATGTATCAGCTGAAACAAAAAATGCTTTCAGATACAGATCCTCCTAATTTTAAAGAATGCAGGATTTATTGCATGCTGCTGAACAAGTGGGAAAACATACTTTGAAATGTGGTTTTGATTCTTTAGAGGCCTCCTGCAGAGCAGCAGTTACAGGCTCTGTCATTAGAAGACACACATGGTTAAAGGAACATGCATTGTCAGATCATGTTAAAACATAACTACTGGATGCACCCTTGCAACATGATGTCCTATTTGGAGTTAAGGCAGAAGAGGTACTAAAGAAAATGGAAGATAAGGCAAAATCTATGCAAACAGTGAAAGATTTCTTACAGGTACAGCCTCCAAGATTTAGCAGAAACTGGCCTACAAAAATTGGTCCTTTCCTGTTACAGACAGACCTTAAAGGGGCAAATACAGACGTCCAAGAGACAGAGGACAGCCACAAGGTCCTTACAGGCCTCGACAATGGGGTGCACCAGGCCAGAAAGAAGAAGAAGACAGAGAACAACCTGACAAAAAACAGTCCCAATGACTTCCCACTACAGCTGCCAAACATTTCTCTATTGGCAGCCCCACTGGGAGGAAAACTGGCTCTTTTCTATCACAATTGGCATGTGATCACCAAAGACAAATGGGTTCTCAATATCATTTCACAGGGTTACAGGTTCCACTTTCAAACTCTGCCAAGGTTAAAAGGAATGCCAAATCTGCCACCAAATCAATGGGCAGAGGCTCAAAAACAAATTACAGCACTCATGACCATGGGAGCTATTCAAAAGGTACCTCCGCAGGAACAAGAACAAGGATTTTACTCAAGACTCTTTCTGGTACCCAGAAAGGACAAAGCCTGGAGGCCTATTCTGAATCTCTCATCTCTAAACACTTACCTGGATGTCCTGAAATTCAAAATGTTGACATTACAGCAGCTTCTTCCCATGCTGGGCAAGCAAGCTTGGCTCGTGACTTTGGACCTCAAGAAGGCATACCTGCATGTCCCTATCAGACAAAACTGCAGAAGATACCTCAGATTCATAGCTGGTCCAATGCATTATCAATTCTCTGCACTGCCCTTTGGCTTATCTACTGCACCCAGGGTCTTCACAAAGTGCCTGGCACCAGTAATTGCATTTTGCAGACAGAGGAATTCAAATTTACCCATACCTGGACGGCTGCCTAATTCAAGCAGAGAGCAAAGACATTCTCCTAAAGCATCTGGCATTTGTAAAAAAGTTACTAAGTTGCCTGGGGTACACAGTAAATGAAAATAAATCAAAACTAGTGCCCTCATAAGAGATAATATTCCTGGGTGCCAGCTTGAACACAATGGCCCAGATGGCTTATCTCACGCCAGACAAGCAAGGACATTTGACTCAATACTTTCAACTGATGGCAACAAAGACCCAACACCTTGCAAGAAAAATTCTGCAGGCCATGGGCTACATGGCATCTTGCATACTACTAATTCCATATGCCAGACTGCATATGAAGAAACTACAATGGTACCTAAAGAGTGTATGATCTCAACACTGTCAAAGTTTGGAAACAGTTATACCACTAATACCTTGCCTTCAGAAGGAGTTTCGATGGTGGGCTCAAGCTGGTCACCTCAACAAGGGACAGCCTTTTACTCAACCCACACCCAGGCAAACACTGACAACAGATGCATCGGATTATGCCTGGGGAACACACATGGCAGGAAAATGTATTCAAGGCAAGTGGCCTATAGAACAAAATCATCTTCACATCAACCAAAAAGAGATGCTAGCTGTACAAAATGCCCTTATAGCTTTCAAGGATCTGCTACATCCAGACAACTACTACTAAAGACAGACAACACCACAGTCATGTGGTACATAAACAAGCAAGGGGGCACCCATTCATACCCCCTCTGCAGACAAGCAATGACCTTGTGGAACACAGCTATAAGCTATCAAGTTCCTCTATGAGCACAATTCCTGCCAGGAGAGAAAAACACACTGGCAGACGACTTAAGCAGAAATATCTTGGATCCACACAAATGGGAATTGAATCCACAAATATTCAGAATGATAACACAGAAATGGTGGAGCCTGGACATAGATCTGTTTGCATCACCAAAGAATTGCCAGCTACAGAAATTCTGCACAAGGAGTTACCATTCACAAGCATGGAAAATGGATGTCCTCTCATTCAGCTGGAAAAATCTAACAGTATACGCATTCCCACCACTGCCTCTTCTTCCAAAGGTACTCATAAAAGCCAGGCAAGAGGGGCAAGAAATGATCCTGATTGCACCAGACTGGCTACGCCAGCAATGGTACCCAATCTTAAAAAACTTAGCACAAGGACCACCCTGGATTTTGCTTCAAACACCACATCTACTCTCTCAGAACAACAATCAGATTCTCCACAGCCAGCTAAGGACCTTAAACCTCGCTGCATGGAAGATACCTTAGCAAAGCAAGCAATGCCTCTCTCCAAAGCTGTTATGGATGTCATCCTGGAGGCCAGAAGGCCTAGTACCAGGAAAGCCTATTCAGATAAATGGAAGAGATTCTGTTCCTGGAACCAGGCTCACAGCCTTGACCCTCTTGTGCCAAACATTCCTCAGATGCTACAATATTTGACTGAGATGCTGGACAAAGGCCTCTCCTTTTCATCCATCAAGATCCATGCCTCTGCCATCACTGCTCATTACAACACAGATCCACCAATTTTCTCTAATCCTTTGCTAAAACAGTACCTCAGAGGGGCAAAAAGAATAACACCGCCCCGTAGAGCACCTGCTCCAACTTGGGACCTCAACTTTGTTTTGGAAAAATTAACATTACCTCCTTTTGAGTCAGCTAGCACAGCAGAATTAAAATACATCTCTTGGAAAACTGCTCTGCTCCTGGCACTTACATCAGTATGAAGAGTTTCAGAATTACAGGCACTAATTGCAGTGGAACCTTTCCTCATTTTCCACCAGGACAGGGTGTCCTTAAGAACTAACCCTACTTTTATGCCTAAGGTGGTTTCAAGTGTGTCTCTAAACCAAACTATTAATTTGCCAACTTTTTATCCAAAACCACAGAATAAAGGGGAGAGACTACTGCATTCATTGGACATTCACAGGCAGTTACGCTTCTACTTGGACAAAACCAAAGCTTTCCGAAATTCTGAGCAATTATTGGTAGCATATGCTGCAGGAGCACAGGGAAAAGCCATTTCAAACAGAATGTTTCCAAATGGATAGGACATTGTATATGTTTCTGCTATACGCACCATGGGAAACCAGTGCCTACCAGCATTAGACCTCACTCCACCAGGGCAATTGCCAAATCAACGGCCTACCTCAGAGGAGTACCTACCAAGGATATTTTGGAAGCAGCAACATGGAGCTCTGTGCATACCTTCACCAAGCATTATAATCTGCCTCTATACTCCAAATACACAGCTGGCTTCACCTCTGCAGTGCTGCAGGGCCTTATAGCCACCCCTAATGCACTATAGAACCAGCCACCCTACCTCAGCTTTGGGATTCTACCCAACTGTAATGACTGCAGGAGTGTAACACGATGAACATAGTACAGTTTTGTACCTACCATAAATGTAGATGTTTGAGTGTTGACACTGCTGCAGTCCAGGTTACCCTCCCTCCATCCCCTCTTCATTGCTATTATGTACATAGGTCTACTACCCTTTACTACCTTTGGGGGGTATTTGCTGGTAACTGAAAGTTTTTGTTTGCTTTTCTTATTTATGTTTTATTAGCAATTTGAATTGCCTACCTATTTGGGGGCACCTGACCTCTGGGGCAAGAAAAACTGAAGAAAATGGCATCTGCTGCATCTTATATACCCCTGTTGCACTGACATCAGGGAGGAGGCAACAGCAACCAATGCTGGACCAAGACTTTGGAACTCTGGCCGACTGGGGAACCACCTGACGGCAGGATAACCCAAGTGTAATGACTGCAGCAGTGTCAACACTCGAACATCTACATTTATGGTAGGTACAAAACTGTACTTTTCCTGAAGGATAGGAAGACTGAAACTTACATGACTATCATTTAGTGAATTCAGTTCTCACCATAGCTCTCAACCTCTTAGCACAAAACACCTGGACAAAGCCAACAATGGGAAAAAAGAGCCCCACACATATTCACTGAATTCAGTTCTCACCATAGCTCTCAACCTCTTAGCCCAAAAAACCTGGACAAAGCCAATAATGGGGGAATACAGCCCCCAAACATATTCAGTGAATTCAGTTCTCACCATAGCTCTCAACCTCTTAGCACAAAAAACCTGGAAAAAGCCAATAATGGAGGAATACAGCCCAAAAATAAGGACACTTTTCAAATATTCATCTTATAAACTTAGAAAATTGCTAGAATAAAAGTTTTGTGTTACCATATATTTTCTGAAGAATATGAAGTCTGAAATTCAAATGCCTGTCACTGAATCCAGAAAACCAGACAGATTCTATGAGGAACAGAACAGAACAAAAGGAAACTATGAGGCAAAAGTTCATCATGTTAGTAATAGCTTGCAATATGGAGGTAATAATTCAGAAAGCTGGTACAAGTACAAACTACTTCTGGAAAGGAGCTCTGAAGTACGCAGACATTGAGCCTTTCAGAACTCATACATATTATATATGGCTTTTGTCAAACAGAAGAACATGAAGGTTGACACCCAACAGGTTAACAGCTGCTAATTTATATAACGTGCACATTTTGTCCAATTAATACAATACTCCTGTGTCTTGCATCCCCATTGGGTACAAAGCCTGGATATCATAAAATACCCCCACACACACGCACACACACACACACACACACACACACACACACACACACACACACACACACACACACACACACGCTCACTCACATCAGCAGCTTGTACTTACTGTTTATTCTGTCCAGTAGCTAATGATTCTGTTCTCGCTTGTATTTTCCTGCCCTGTCCTCACTCCAATTCCATTCCCTATGTTCCCTGCCCTCACTCCAGTTCCATTCCCTATGTCCTCGCATTGCAAAAATAATTCGATATTCCAAATAGAAAGAAACTTAAGCATATCATATCCTCCAAATATCTATGTCCTCATATCGCAAAAATAAAAGTATACCCTCGCAAAGCTCCTCGCTGTTCCCGGGTGCTGATGTCATCGGGCACGCAAATGCTCGATTCTGACAGGCTGGCAAGCACAGAAATGCTTGATTCTGAAAGGCTGGCAGCACATAAATAGAAATCCTCAATTCTGACAGCCTGGCAAGTTATACAGAGCTGACATCATTGCACACATGATGATGTCAGCTGAAAATTTTGAAAAAAGAGCCAGGAAAATTGGAAATGAAGGGATGCCACTCGGAAATCATCCCACCCCATTATTTGGACCTCAAAACCTTGTAAAATCTGAGTAATTTGGTATGGTTGAGAGGTTTGAGGAGCCTCAATCCTCACCACTAGCCCAGTGAGGGACATCCACATTAAGAGGATAACAAATATGCACACAATAAAGTACAATTTCCCTTAAGAGCACACAGAGATCACAGTCAGTCTGGGGCTGGTTTCTCCCTTTCTCTACAGATCCCCAATAAGATTCCCCCAGTGGCACAGCTATAGGGTTCAGATCACAACCAAGTAGTCAAGCCAAAACCTCCAGTACCCTCTCTGTCCAACCAGTGCTAAATGTCCTGTCCAAGTAGCTGACACACCCTTTGAGATATGGTTTATATACAAGCACACAGACACCCCTGAGGAAGGCTGGCACAGGTTCTCCAGCTATGCCCCCTTCTTCCCAGACTATACAGTAGTACCACCTGCCACCAACTACTCTTATCAGCTACTAATAAGACCCTTACCAAAGTGTGTCCAATTCTACTGTGCAATGTTATTATTATCCAATTGGTAAGTGTGTCTGACACTTGAAGGCTATTTAGGAGTGGCCTATACAGTATCACCAAATACTTGCAAGTATTCTGGGAGCTTAAATTATCTCTACACAAAACAGCCACAGTTAAAAGGTTTAAATATATTTAATAATAAATAAAAACACAAGACAATTCTTATTAACTCAACACAATGACATTAGAGAGTTCAGAAATCACAGGAAAATACTTTAGAACAACATAGTAGGATAGTCTCACATAAATATAGAAAACAGCTAGACTAATCTGGCTATTTTCCTATCTATCTCTAAGAGAAATTACTGTTCTAAATTCTACTTACAGAGCAAGCAAATATAGATGAGAAGTGTTGTGAGTTGTCAGATCTGAAGACAAATACAAAATGCTGTTCTTTCTTTCTGAGATAGCCCTTAAATTGATAATACACAGTACTGCTGAGTCATTTCAGATTACATCTTTCTTGACACTTCTGCTGAAGTTTCTCAGGCTCACAGAACTCAAAACTGTAACATTTCTTTTTGATCTGCACTTGCCAGGAAGCCACAGTAATAAAAGACACTTTACATGTGAAACCTAGTCCCCTGGATTCTCAAAAGCTTGTACAGTGTGCATGATTAGTGTTAGATGAAATATTGCCAATAAGGCGGCCGAGCGATCCACGTACGTGCACGTCTGATGTGCGCGAGTGCTGTAGCACTAGTGCTGCAAGTCCTCAGCCCCATATGCAAATCACCCCATTTGCAGGTGGAAAACCATGAAAATGAGGTAAATTTGCCATCCAGGAAGCAGGAATCAGGGCGTGCGGACTAGCGTAATATGCAGAAATGTACTCGGTTAGTAACAGAGTACGGTACTGCAAACTGCAAAACAGAGCTATGACAGCTCCAAATAAAGGCTGCATTGCATTGAGGAGGTATGCCAGTGGCCAAGTAGAAAGCCATTGGCATTGCAAACAATGCCATATGTACAAAATACAACTTTTATGAAATGTCCGCCGATCACGTCCATTGAAGCATAGGGCAGCAGCATGCAAATGAGATCGGGGGAAATAATAAAATAAACCTAAAATAAGCATTCTAACTAAAAGCAGTAGTCTGTCATGCAAGTCAATGGCAGGCAGAAGACAACCTGGCTAGTGAGTAGTGGTTGCTAAGGGGGAGACTTAGTGCGAGACATGTAACTATGCATTAGCAGGCAATCCTATGCAAATGAGGTGAAGGATAGTGAATCCCAGTTTTCCCCAGGGTGTGAGGCAGGTCCTAAGAGTGTAAGAGTATAAATACCTGGGTGCAAGACTAGAATATAGGTGACATCATGGAGGTGTGTGTCAGGCATACTGTAAGTGGAATGGAGCCCTGTGGCTCGGGATTGCTCCTAGCTTAACACAGCCAAGCTAGGGGTGTGTCTAAACCTGCCTAGCACGCTTTACAAAGTGTAAGTGGGTGTGCGTTGTCACGCACTGGGTTTTACAGGAAGAAAAAAGAAGTTAAACCAGGAAATAGCAGCTCTGTGCACATATGAATAGAGAGGCAATGGGAAGGGAAAAAAGCAGTAGGAAGGTAATCAAGGAGAACTAGCTGAGCTGACAGGTGAAATGTATCAGAATCAGCTAATTACACAGGCAGCAGACCAGCCCAGCCCAGAACACTACTATAAACTAAGCAAACACCTTCCCCTCTGATTTTTCCACACTCTACACCACCGGTGTATAGAAGCGGGGAAATTTTAAAAAACAAATCTACAAAATGAGAAGGGCTGCAGCAGGCAACATAGAACAACATGTGCAAAAGGCTGAGGGTGGTGAGGATGTGAATGCTGCCGAGCAACCCACAGTGAGGAGACAGAGAAGAGTGTACAGACCCAGGGTAACCTACTAGGGGCTACATGAGCTGGAGATAGTGGAGCGCTATAGGGTGGACAGGGACCTCCTACAGCAAATTGTTGAGCTGTGCCAGCCACACCTGACACACCAAACTGGCCGAGGGGAACCCATCCCAGTGGATACCAAGGTATGTGTACACCAAGGTATACTAGCCACAGGAACCTCCTAAAGCACAACTGGGGATATCATGGGCAACTCACAGGCATCAGCATCCAGAGTATTCCACCAGTTCCTGAATGCCATGTCAGCACATGCCAGTGAGAACGTATATTTCCTCAACACACTTGAGGTGTTGACCAGCAATATGCTTCTCTTCCACCAAATAGCAGAATACCCTGGGTAGTGGTTGCTATAGACTGCATACACTTATGCATCAAAGCAATACCCAGTGAGCAGGGTAGGGCCTACATCAACCACAGAGGCATCCCCTCTATCAACTGCCAGGTCATATGTGATACCCAGGGCATTATAATGAATGGGTGTGCTGGCTGCCCTGGAAGCTATGACTATTCACATATATGTCATCTGATGCAGATGTACCACAGATTTGCCAGTGTGGACATCCCCTACAATCACCTAGTGGGAGATGCTGGGTACCCACTGGAGCTGTGGCTGATGACACCCATCAGAAATGCACACACACCTGAACAACAATGCCATAATGAGGCACAAGCACAGGCCAGACATATAGTAGAGTGTGTATTTGGGATGCTCAAGTCATGGTTCCGGTGTCTGGAGACATCCAGTGGAGCCTTGTAGTATTCACCAGCTACATGTACCCAAATTGTTATGGTATGTGCTATGCTACACAATATGATCCTGTGGAAACAGCTGCAGCAGGAATAGCATGGGGCAGGACCACACAGCCCCCCCCCCCACCAATGCCAAGGCCTATACAGGCACAGAGTGACTCAGAGGAGGAACAACCTGAGCCTGCCCCAGTAGGTAGAAGGAGGCATGCCCAGTATGCCCTGGCCTTGGCAAAGAGGCAATGCATAGCATTTGCACTGACACAGCAGGGACCCAGGGAATGAAACCTCTCTCTGACTCGCACAGACAGTAAAAGGGATGCCAAACATGACACTACCTGTGCCCAACCATGTATAGGGAGTGTACTATGTGCATCCGACACAGGCAGCCCACCAGCACCATCCTCAAGTCTAGCACACCCTCAAGGATAAGTCAATCAACCTACCAATCGCCAAATGGAGTAGAATGTGTTGTTACCTGTAGCTATGGTATGGATGTGAGCATGCAAGGAAATTGGGTGGCTGAATGTTAAGGCAGCAGACAGTAGACACGCATACTGAAACCATGACATCTGTAACACATACTGGAGTCACCATAGTAGCCAATACTACACAGGGTGACAAAACCCACTGCAGAAAATTGGCTGAGTGACATGTGTGTCCATAAGAGCCATACATGCCAGTCAGGAAGGTTCACATACCCAACAACAGCCTTAGCCAGCAGGACAGGTGTAAATAAACACAAACAAATGCTGTACTATGGCCTCTGAATGAGCCCTATGGGTAACCCCTCCCCCAGGCCTACACAGACAGACCACAGCAGGCCAGGCAGTTGGATGTAAGTTGTGAAGGCTAGGAAGTCAGAAACTAATATGTTGGTAAACAAAGCTAGGATCTGTAGTACACTGGTATGCTTCTAGGCAGCAGGATAGGTAAGACAACAGACTGAAAGGGAATACCTTACATACCAGTACAGTCCTAGCAAATGTGTACAAGTGTCAGGTGTGCCCCCCATCCAACGTACACTTATAGTCTAGAACAGTAAAAATATTCAGGTGCCCCCCCTCACTATGCAGAAATGTAGCAGCAGTCAATGCCAAATGACTGATGGATACCCTGTAGACACTGCATGCTACGTGTCGGTGTACAACACAAAGGTCAGCACCACAGTACAAACTGCCTGGACTTGATCCACACATGCAATACAGATGGCCATACTGGGCATGCTGACACACTTAGAGGAATGAAGGCAATGTCAGTCAACAACATACTGAAAGGTTATACTGGGCATGCTCACACACTTAAACACATGAAGGCCATGTCTACAAACACCAGTGGACCAGACATATCTGGCAGTCGCAATCCTCAGTGCAGACACATGTCAGTATGCATCACTACTGCCTTGCACACACAGTGGATAGGAATACAGACATATATGTAAGGACAACACACTATAATAAGCCAAAGGTAGATGGGCATAGATGTGTGGAAGAGCGTGACCATGACAAGGAGCCATCCGGGCCTGTCCCACCCATCACACAGCCAAAGGGCCCCAAACACATGAGGAGCAGATGTCACTCACTGCAGATACTAGCCACCAGTATCTGTCAGCATGACAGACTATGTGGTGCACGCGCCAGCTGTGCAACATGACTGTACAAGGAAGTAGTCATCTAGTAGCTGTATACACGTACCTGTGACATATGACCCATGTGTGCCCGCATGTGGCATGTCAACCCCTACATGAATGGGTTACGGCACATGCCCACACCGCTCTCCCCATAGCAGTATCATGACAAGCCTGCTGAGGTCATCCAATGTGAAATACACCTTTGGGAGAGCTATAGCTCAGTAAACCCCATGGCACGTCCCATAACTGTGTACTGCTGTAGTGATAAACTAGTTAGGTAGTAGTTCTAACCCCAGACTTGGCAATTGTGTGAGTGTGCGTGTCTGTCTGTCTCTGATTGTGTAGAGAGCAATGATTTTTAGGCTACTCACACTTCATACAATTCATATACTCACCTTTGGCAAGACTGCTGATGTCACTCACCTAGAAATACACCTCTGAGAATGTCATAGTTCAATAATCTCTGTAGTGCATCCTATAACTGCATACTGCTGTAGTGATAAAGTAATTAAGTAGGTGTTCTAACCCGAGACCTAGCAATTGTGTGTGGATCTGTGTGTGTCTGACTGAATAAAGAGCAATGATTTTTAGGCTACTCACACTCTGTACAATTCATATACTCAACTTTGGCAAGGCTGCTGATGTCACTCACCTAGAAATACACCTCTGGGAAAGTCACAGTCCAGTAATCTCCGTAACATGTCTTGTAACAGCGTACTGCTGTAGTGTGATAACGTAGTTAGGTAGGTGTTCTAACCCCAGACCTGGTAACTGTTTGTGTGTGGATCTGTGTGTGTCTGACTGAGTAGAGAGCAATGCTTTTTAGGCTACTCATACTCCGTACAATTCATATATTCAACTTTGGCAAGGCTGCTGCTGTCACTCACCTAGAAATACACCTCTGGGAAAGTCATAGCCCAGTAATCTCTGTAGTGCGTCCTGTAACTGCGTACTGCTGCAATGTGAAAATGTAATTAGGTAGGTGTTCTAACCCCAGACCTAACAATTGTGTGTGTGTCTGACTGAGTAGAGAGTAGTGCTTTTTAGGCTACTCACACTTCGTACAATTCATATACTCACCTTTGGCAAGGCTGCTGATGTCACTCATCTAGAAATACACCTCTGGGGAAATCATAAACCTGTAATTTCTGTAGTGCGTCCTGTAACTGCATACCTGCTGTAGTGTGATGAAGTAGATAGGCAGGTGTTCTAACCCCAGACTTGCCAACTGTGTGTCTGCCTGAATAAAGAGGAAGGCTTTTTAGGGTACTCACACTCCTTAGAATTCATATATTCAGTGTTGGCAAGGCTGCTGATGTCACCCACCTAGAAATACACCTCTGGGAAGGTTGTAGCTCAGTATTCTCTGTAGCGCATCCTGTAACTGCGTACTGCTGTAGTGTGATTTAGAACAGTGGTAGGGTCCATCTCCATCCATGGCAGTTCTGGATGTTTTGTGTGTGTTTCAATGTCTGTGTATGGAGCAATGCATTATAGGCTACTCACTCGGAGTGCATTACAAATGCCCTACTTTTGCAATCCTGCTGATGTCAGTCATTGTGAAATACACCTTTGGGGAGAAGTTTTCTTAGTAATCCCTTTGGTGTGTCCTATAACAGCTCCATGCTGTAATGTAATATAGACTTTGGTCAGGGGTTCTGTACCCACACATGTCAGTTGTGGATGTTTTGTGTGTGTCTCACTGCCTGTGAAGGGAGCAATGCAGGCTAGTCACACGCAGTACAGTTGACATGCCCTAGTTTGGTAATCCTGCTGTCATTCATTGTGAAATACACCTTTGGGGAAGACGTACTTCAGTAGTGTCCATGGTGTGTACTATAACTGCATACTGCTGTAGTGTAGTAAATTAGTTAGATAGGGCTTCCACTCCTAGGTGTGTGTGTTTGTAACTTGTATCCTGTGTAGAGGTGGCTGTGAGTGTGTGACACCTGTAGGCAATGTGGAGGGGATTTGCTTATTACTTTTATGGTGGCCCTACTATATATCACAGTGTCAACCATACAGGGATAACAGGTGTAAATTAGCTGAGAGGCTAGGGTGCAAAGCCATATCCATACATGTGACATCAAGGCCAGGCAATCACAGTTAGCAACCCCACTGTGCTTTCACATGCGACTCACAATGGGCATACCATGCCTGACAACATGCCCTGTATGGACAGATGACACTGACATCAGGGAATGCTGTTATCATGCTATCAGTATAGGTGCATGGTAAACTTGCTACCCATTACCAGTTCCTGCCACAGGTTGGCAAGACTGGCACATCTGATGATAATCTGTGTTCACAACATGGGCCAGAAACCCCAGCTACAGTTCCACATGTCACTGTACATGCATGTGGGAGGTGTTCACATCCTAGACACCATCCATTTCATGGACTAAGGAACACATACATGGCAGGTGATGCACAGCATTGGCCACACAAAATAGTCAACCAGGTGACTGGATGGGGGATGCAATATCCACCTGTGTGGGCAAATGCAGAAACTACAGGCCTGAGCCACAGTGCAGGCCATTGTCATGTGGCCTGATGCCAAGGTATACCCATCGCCTACCCTTGTATAGCCTGCTGGCACTGTTGACCACCACACATCCGTGCAGATATGCACCCATGTATGTCAGAACAGGAACCCTGTGTAGTTGTGTGTGTTTTGTATGGTGCATATGCCCACATCCAAATTCAATACAACCCCCCAGGGCACAGGGAAGCATGCTGACTGATGTCTGACACCTCCTCATACTCATTGTCCATACTACCTCTGTATGACCCATGTGGTGCATATGATACCTGCACTTTCATGTGTTGTGGCAATCCCACTACTGATGAGTTGCACTCCTGGCCCTGCCAAGTGTGTCAATGTGTGTGCATCCCTGTGTGAGTGTGCCTGTGTTGACACTGGCACCTGTTCATGCAGACAGGCACATGTACATCACCTGCTGTATATCTACCGTATCCTTGTTGCAGATGTCAGTCACCATCACATGTATGTTCTGAGTGCTCCACATCAGGTAATCCATGTGGCCCATCCAATAACTGCATTGAACTGTGATAGCACTACATAGTTCTTGGGAATTTGATACCCTGTGCTGGTAGATGTGTGACACAAACATGCTTCAGTTTTACTCTCCCATCCCTCCCTGACATGTATTTGTCACTGTCTGCCTCCCCCACTCCCTCTCTGGTGAGACCCATACCTGCTTTGCTTAGGCAGCAGCATGTGTATTTTAAGTGATGCACATGATCAGCTGACGGCCTCTGCATGAATTGCAGCCCTCCCCTAGCTGATTGCATGTGGAACAGCTGTGGTAACATCCCCATAGCCAATTGCATGGAAACACACTGCAATACCTGGGAACAATATTGGTGGTGTTGGCCCATTTCTGTCACTGTGAGCAGGAACTAGATCTGTTGTTTGGCAAACAGCATCTCAGATGGATTGGGGATTTACCTCTAACAACATACACTGTGGAAAGAGGGCAACAAACAGGAGGGGGATGTGCCTGACCTGACTACAGACTGTATGTACTGCTATACTGCATTTGGAGTAATGTTGGTTTAACAGTGTTTGTCTGGCTATGCCTGTCGTACATATCGCAATATCTGCCATATCAGTTCCATGTATATGAGGAATCCCCATCTGCAGGGTCATCTGCAGACTGGGCAGTGTTGTGTCTTTGGTTTCATGTGTTAGCCACGGTGCATCTATCTGCAGAATGCAAAATATAGTGTGAGTATTGCAGTCTGTAGATGGTGAAGGCCATGACAGTTACTGACTTCATGTCCCTCATAGGACATATGTTGCAAAAAAAAAATGTAACAATGGTACATTTATGAGGTTATCACAGCAACATGTTTATACTGGCCCTGTGTATGTGCTGTCAGCCGCACCTCTGTCAACCTTTGTACATTTGTCATGCATGAAGTGGTGCAGATGTGCTGTACACCATAAATCGTGTCATCATATCTGATAACAAGCCAGTGATATGTCAGATTGCTACACGTCATGTGCAGTAGGGGTCATAATTCATGACATAACCTGAACATTCTGTGGATGTTTGTACAGTACTGAGGTCTGTGTGTATTGATGGTGAATGTCAGCAGTGCGTGTATTGTTAATATGTACCTTAGCCTGTGTACAGACTGTGGTGGATGTTATTGTTCTAGCACCCCTTCTATCTGATGTTACATGCTGCCCCACTGTACGGTACTGTTTAGGCATACATGTTTGTAGGGCCATACACACACATGTCCCATACCACAGACAATCATCAGAACAAGCTGTGTAGCAGCCCAGTATATGTAGGATCAGTCTGTGAGTGGCACATATGAGGAAGCTGTAGAACAGATAGTCCATATACTGTAATATTATGCTAGCTTACCATTTGTGGCTGTGGCCGTGTTCACATTGGTTGTGGTTATACACTTTCACACAGGTGTATCATACCCTGTGCTGTGACATGGCTGTTGAGCCTGCTATATATGCAGGTACATGTGCATTACCCCATAGGAGAGGTAGGCCAGTGTTGCACCAGTCTGCATGTAGCCTGCACAGTGCATTGTTACATGCCTAGCAGCTTCGTGTACTTACCAGTTTGATGTCATGTGCAGATACTTGCCAGATGTACTGCTGCCAGGCCTCCCTTAAATGACATGTATGTCACACAGAGCAGTGGGATGCTGTACAGATGTATATCAATATCTAGTGGGTACTATGTGCCAATGGCACCCCTGTACCAGCAGTCATTATGTGTCAGGCCAGACAGGAGTGTGTGGATCCAAAACCTATGGTGGCATATTGTATACCAGTCGTTATGTATTATACCCATCTACATGGCTGTCTACATCCATATTGTGAGGCCTGGTACACATGTTGTGCACTAAGGGATTATGTGTATACCTCTGGACTGTACTTTGTGTGCCCAAAGTTCCACATATATTGGACAATATCTCTGCTGCACTCCACAGGGGCATTGCATGCTAACGGCGGTACTTCACAATGATGTCCTTAGGATGTCTGTCAGTAACCAATGGCACACATGTCATAAGCAGATGTGACCTTCCACACACACCATGTCTGTGAAGACAATCCCAATGACAGTAGCAATAGTTTAGTAATATACCTGCTATACATATCTAACACCCCCTTGCACTACGACTTTGGGATGATAGGGGCTGGGGTAGGGCTACATTCCATGTCCAGGACATATGGTGGAAATATATGTACATATACTTATCCAGATAACTATATGTATATGATTACACATGTGTAGTACTTCCAATTACCACCGCCATGGACAGCACACACTATGAATCCCTACATCATGTGGGTGTGGTCCCTTTATATTTCCTGTGTGATGGACATCCTTCCTGTGTGTGGGCATCAGTGCTACAGACAGCAGGTAGCAATACCACTTACAGGAGAACCTGCACACTCAGAGCAGCCACATATTTGTAGGAGGATCAGGAACTACAGACAGACTGTGAGTGGAGTTGTGATATGCTTTGTATAGTACTGGTTTTACAGCATGTGTGTGTATATACTAGTTTACCTTGGAATGCAGTCTGTCTGCATAGCTTACTACTGTGGGCCTATCCTCTTGCTGGACAGAGGTATGCCTATCATGTGCTGTCCGTCCACCACACAGGTCCTGTGTCAGATATTACACTTGGACTGCGTGTGTTGCATGCTACCAGTACATGGCTACATCCATTTCTGTTTCTAACCTCAATTCCCTGACTAAGAGTACATTGAAGACTGTCCTGTAACACCAGCACCTTGCTTAGTGTATGGCAACAGTGTTCCACATATGTGCCTGTGTTCTAGCCTCTGTCCCCCATCTACATACCAAGCTTTGCACATATATCATGCTATTGGGGGTTGTTCTGTAGTGGGCTGTGAGTATATCACACTGCCATTGCTGCCATTAGTCCACTGCTGTTGTGTCCCCCACACATACAGTGGGGCTGGGGCCATATATGTGTGGGCATCACCTACACAATACATGCGTGCCCTTATGCACTCCAGAGGCCAGTGTATGTAACAATGGTATATGAGCCTATATTATGGAGTCTAGGTGGGGAGCACCATAAATGACCTAGGCTGTTACAACATGTGGGGGTATCAGGGGTGAGCTGCCGCAAGTATCTGGATGTACAGTACCGTACACTTCACCTATATTTACATTACTTACATGAATTGGGGTACTGCAAGCCCACTGCCTCCTGCCATAAAGACTATTCTGTTTGTCAGTGTGCTCGTGATGGTGTCAGTTATGCCATGTTATGTACCAGTTACAACCCATGTGATCATATAACGTCTTTACCACCTACTGAGTTTGTACAGAGTGTAGATAGAGGCTGGTGAACAACACACCTGCAGTACATACTGTTGATTGTTTGGCATCCTGTGTCACAGTCTGTCTTCAGTAATGTACAATTTGAAGGGCATGGCCTGGACAGCAACAGTTGTGAATCTTTCCAGACTACTATATTAGTTTAACTGTTTCACAGTTGCAATTGTCTGTTTATATGGTTGTCAGTGTCTGAAAAGCTATATAGCATGGCATATAGAACTGTAATAGTCCACAATTAAAGGTTTCCCATTTCTGCAAACCAGTGTGGCACCTTTCCTATGACCTTTCGATGGGTATATGTTGCAGGCAACGACTGACATTTGTATGGGTGGCCCATACAGTGTCCAGTTATTCAGGTGTTAACTGTAGGCATAGTAGCTGTTCCATATTGTGTGCACCTTCTACATATGTATCATACTGTACATATATCTGTGTGTGTATGTGTAGTCACATGTGTATATATATATATATATATATATATATATATATATATATATATGTATATCTGTATCTGCATATCTGTGTCTGTGTATCTGTATCCTGGGGATGTTGATAGCTTCCACATATTACAGGTCCTATGGGAGGCAGACTGTACTTGGTAGTGTATTGCAAGGTGCAAGTGTTTGGCTGTGGGGGGGAATGCCTTTCTGTATGCGACATATAGTGTGTGGGGCCTCTCAACCCCATTTACAGTGCATGTGGACATGTGTATTTGTTAATCTGCCATTGCTATCTACAGATGTATGGCCATATATACCTATATAGGATTATATATCTGCTAACATATATATAACTATGTCCATATAGACCTACATAGATATATATCTGGGTACATATATGTAACGTGCTATGCATATGTAGACATGTAGGTGTAGACACATATATGTGTCGATTTAGGCATATGCATGTATATATGTGCAGATATATTGATATATGTGTATATAGTGATAAGAATACATATATATATATATATATATATATATATATATATATATATATATATATACATATACACATACATATATAGATATGTGGTATCTGTTTCGTTATTAATATCATTACACACACAGACATCTAGGTGTTGGTATACATTCTCTGTACTGTTGCAAGACAGGACTGGATGATATGTTTCTGAAAACATTAAAAGTTTTTCTGTCTGCCATGGCTTAGTGGTAAATCACTTTGTGTATGGAGTGCAGGGTCCTGGGTTTGAGTCTTGTAAAGGAAATTAATTTTGTTGTTGGGCAGAACAAGGGCCATTGGATACAGAGCAAGTAAGGCACTTTAAAGCAGTTGTACATGGGTTTGCACGGAGCTAAGCACTGCCAACCTCTGGTTACAGTTTCTCATACTCTGTTAGCCTTTAAATTGCTTAACCTGTGTAGGCATAGCTTACCCCTGCACAAACAAGCTTAAACCCGCTTACTTCTGCTTAAAAGTGCCTTCACCCACTTACCCCCATGCTAATTTCTTTAAAAGAAAAGAAAAAGGGTTGATAGGAAAGTGGTGAAAAAGGGGCACAAAGAGGATAAGACAGTAGAGGAAATAGCTAGGCATGTGCAGGAATAGTGTAGGAAAGGTCCATAGCTGCCCATTTCTTCTACAGCAACAGCTGTGCATATACACTGAATTTGGAGGTAGATTTGGAGCCTCAAACCCCTGGGAGAAGGGTGAGGACAACATAAATTCATTGTGATGCCAATTAAACCAGATTATATATGTCCAGTGGACACATGTGCGAAACGGACAGCTATGTATGGGGGATGATTTTTTGTGGGGAACAAATTGCCTTTTTTTTCAGGTGAGAGTGGGATGTTGGAGAGGGGTAATAGGTATAATTGGGGAGGTAGGTTGGGTAAGTTAAGAGACAAGACAAATAAGATGCATACAGGGGCAGTATATGACACATGTGGGGGGTAAACACCTTAGACGGGGAGGGGTGTTTGCAAGTTGCAAGCCCATGAGCCCCCAAATGGGAACAGTGGGACTAAGGTCCCCACCCATGGGCAGTCACCACTGCACCTTCACGGCCCCAAAGGTGACTGTGCTGGGGGCTGTGTAGGAGGGGCAGGCTCATCCTCTAATTGCGCCACTCATCCCTCAAGCTGGCGTAGCCGGTCGTGAAACTCCAGATCGAGCTCCCTATGCACCACGGCCCAGACATGTTGACAGGTGATAGGTTTCCCTCCGCGCCCGCTGCCGGGGGGGGGGGCGAGCCCCATCCCCTACAGCAGTTCCACCTGAAGATGGCACAGGGCCCATGGAGGAAGAGGTCCCAGGCTGGGCCCCAGATGTGCTGGTGCCCGGTGCCATGGCAAGCTGAGGTGGGACAGGTGGGTCCGCTGGGACCGGCCTTCCCATATGAGCTATGTTGTAGCAGGGTTATGACAGATATGGGTTAGTAACAGTCAACAGCATTCAGGATTAGTTATAATAGCATGCATAGGTATTCCCATTAATCCAAAACATCAGATTTAACACAGTTGCAGAGCAAGCAGAACACATGCATATATGGAACAACAGTGGCCTTTACAAGAGCATGCAGGTTTCATTGATGGCAACAGACCACCAATATGGATGCATTTTAACATGGCACATGCATATAAACAAATGTGAATATTTATAAATCATTGGGACATATGTCCCAATATAAGTTTGGAGTGTACATATACCAGTTGAGGAGTGTCATTGGGTTATTTGGCACATATGGTAGGGGTGAGAGAGAGAGTTCAATTAACAACTAATATATCCTTGTAGTTTTCACAACATTCTTAGTCACTGCAGTGATCTTTCCCTTACATGTATTATTACACTACCCAATGGCCTTATATTGTACACTGGTATGTTTATAGATTATTATATAAGTGACGTGTGTCTTACATACAGGCGTGACAAGATGCAGGTGTTAATGCAACATATGTTGAGTACTACTGTCATACACTTTGGGTGAGGTGCTAGAATGGCAGGTTTGTTTTCATAAACATTCTATAATTATGTACACGTTTGACTATCAGTTATATGTCATTAACAGCTGCCTACATTTCTGGGATCATCACACTGATTTTTCAAGGGAACAGGGTACCAGGCTGGTGGTATGGGCCATTTATCTTGACATGCTGGACAGACTGGAACAGTTGTTGTGTATGAATATGCATACAACCTTCTATCTGAACATTCTAGCAAATTCTGTACAGTTATTGGGTGTAATTATGCATACAGCTTTCTATCTGAACATTGTAACAAAATCCGTACAGTTGTGGGGTATGATTAAGAATACAACTTTTTATTTATTTATTTATTTTATATTTGTTGACCGGGCTAGTCTAGCTGGATACATATCTATTTTCAGCAGAGGCCCGGGGAGAAAAGCTCCACGCACAAATACATTAAGGCATTAAAAACTTAGAAAAAAATGACTAGCTTAAATTATACAGCATAACATGTAAAGAAAGTAAATTTTGTGAATACTGTACAGAGACATTAGAGTAGATTTTGGAGATAAACATGTCTTAATTCAATAGAAGGGTTACAAATACAATCAGGCAACAGTTAAATATAGTAATATAGAATCTCACATTCATTTGAGAGAAAAAATAAAAACCACTAAGAGAAAGAAAAATAGAGACTAGGAAGGACAATAATGCAGGTAAGAAGGGGTTAGTAGTTGATAGTCAATGACTCTCCAGGTGGGGTATTTGTTTTAAAGCATGAGAGGAGAGGAGGAGAAAAAGTGAAGAGTATTTTTCAATCAGGCTTTGAGCAGAGACAAAGCCATTGTCTTTTTAGGTAATGTCTGAGGTGTTTCTTAAAGAGTTCTGTAGATGAGAGAGAAGTGAGTGTATTTGGTAGCTTATTCCATATTCTACCAACAACATTGGAAAAGAGTGAATCTCCTGCTTTGTTATTAGATATATTGTTTGGCAATGTGTAACTTATTAGCTTAGCGTAGTGTTGTAAGATTTTCGTATGGGGAGATCAGATTAGAGAGGATAGGGGTGTTGGTGGGGTGGTGCAGAATTTTTTGTGCAATCAGCAGTTGATTGTATTGTAGTTGTTTTTGTAGTTCTAACCAACTGAGTTGTTAAAGGTTGAGACAGTGTTGGGTTCTATAAGGGGAGCCAGTGGCAAATCTAGTAATATTATTATAGCTAGTTTCCAGTTTGGAAAGATTAAGCTTAGATAAATTGGTATAAATGGCAGATGCATAGAACAGGGTAGAAGTAAGCTGAGTCTGGGCAATAGATTTCCTAGCTAGTGGGGTAGGGAAAGGTTTTATTCTATACAGGGAGCCTAGTTTTTTATTGATGGTTTTTATAGTATTGTTAACATGGACATCGAAGCTGATGTTATGGTCAATAGTTATGCCGAGGAGACTAGCAGTAGAGTCAGGGGAAATACAAGTACCATTATCAGAGGTAATGGTAAAGTGGATCTGTGGGGATTTTTGGGTGGGAGTAAAAAGTAAAAGTTTTGTTTTTTGGGGGTTAAGGAGGAGGCAGCATTGGGTAAATCATTTTTCTACTTCATTAAATACAGTTTGGGTAAGGGTCTGGAGGGAGGAGGAAGACTTGGCAGTACAGATAAGCGTAGAGTCATCAGCATATTGTATACAGGAGGTTTGAGGAAAAGCAGTGTGGAGATCATTAATGAAAATGGAAAAAAGAAGAGGTCCTAGGATAGAGCCTTGGGGTACACCAGTGTCCACTGGGAGGGGTGAGGATAGTTTATTGTCCCAGGGTACTGCTTGATTTCTGTTTTCAAGATAGGATTTAAACCAAAGAATTGCTTGTTGGTCAAGATATTGGGCTTTTAATGCATTGATAAGTAGGTTATGATTAACCATGTCGAAGGCTTTTGATAGATCGATAAATAGAGCAGATGAGAGAGAGTTGTTGTTTCATTTCTTGTTAATACACTCAGTAAAAGTTAGCAGGGCAGATGTAGTGCTATGAAAGGGCCTAAAACCGTGTTGGCAATTAGCAAGCAAGTTATTGTGGAGAAGGTGCTGAAGTAGTTGATGGTGGATACATTTTTCCATGATTTTAGCTAAAGGTGAGAGTAAAGCAATTGGACAGTAGTTGGAGATATCAGTGGATTTACCTCCTTTGTGTAAGGGGATTATATGGGAGATTTTCCATAAGGAAGGGATGTAACCTTCTGAGATAGTTCTGTTTATATGGATAGAAACAGGGTGTGCGATGGCTTTAGCAGCAATTTGAAGGTATTCTGCTGGGAAACAGTCAGCAGAAGGGGTGCAGGGTTTAAGTTTTTGAAGGAGTTTGCAGATAAAGGTAGTTGGTACTGGTTGTAAATGAAGGGGGGCAGAGAATTGTTGGTATGTTGTGCAGGAGTAGGGGTAGGGAGTGATAGTGTTTTAGTAAGGGTTTGGATGGCTTCAATGAAGTAGTTAAAAGCATTTGCTATTTGCAGAGGGCTGTTATGGGGGATAGAGCTGGGAGAAGGAGTTCTAGCCTGGCCTGGTTTGAGAAGTTTATTAATGCCAGACCAAAACTTTTGAGGATTTTTAGAGTTTGAATGTTGAAGATGGGAATAATAGTTCTTTTTATCTAAGATTATATCTTTTTTTGACAGCATCTCTTAACTGTTTAAAGTAGAGGTGATCTGCTGGGCTTTTGGAGGTTCTCCATTTTGCCCAAATTTTGTTATGTAGGAACATTTTTTCTTTGGTTTGTTTTGTAAGCCAAGGAGCTGTTTTGGTCCTGACTCTGGAGGAGCGAATGGGAGCATGGCTATTTAGAATTTGAAGGAATGTAGAATTAAAGAAGGAGATAGCTTCATCCAGATTAAGTAGTTTTAGTAATGACCAATTGCAGGCTTTTAGTTCATTGATAAAGTTCTCAGATTGGAAGTGTTTTTTAGATTGATACGTGATAAAATTGTTGTCTTTGGGGCTAAATTTCTTTTGCTTAACTATGTAGGTTAGAATATGGTCACTAGTGTCATCTGGGATAGATCCTGTCAAGTAAGTTTCAGGGTGACTATTAATTAGTATCTAGTCAAGAGTAGTTTCTTTAGTAGTAGGCTTATGGATTCTAGTGGGGGTATTTATTATTTGAGTGAAACTAAATAGATTTATATGGGTCTTAGGGTTGGAAGAATTGCATAAGATCCAGTTTATATTAAAATCTCCTAGTACTATTGTTTCTTGAGGAAGTTGGGTGGATAGGCTACTATGTATGTTTTCTAGGGTGGTAATATTATTTCCTGGAAGGATATATTAACAGATTATATAGATTGATTTAGAGCTTTTTATTTGGAGTTTAACAGTAAGGGTCTCAGCATTGATATTTGAGGGTAGTGCTACATCACAGGGAGAAACAAGGAGTTCAGATTTGAACAAGATTGCTATGCCGCCGCCCTTTTTTGAAGTGCGGTCACATCTAAGGATATTGTATCCAGGTGGGATTATTTCTTGGTCATGAGTAATAGGTTTTAGCCAAGTTTCTGTAAGACAAAGTATGTCGAATGCATGGGCTTGAAGGAGCATGCACTTGGCTAATTTTGTTGTTGATACTACGAATATTAAGATGTGCTATTCTGAGGAGTTATCTAATCTAGAAGAGGAGGAAGCATCGTTATGCAATTGTTTTGTAGATTGACATTTAGTGGGGATGGGCCAGGATTAGGATGAATGTCTCCACCTGTTAGAATGTTTTGGATTGTATCAAAGAAGTTTTTAAGATTTTATTAAGTTTGGGTGGGGTTAACCTATTGGGGAGGTAAGTAACATGAGTACATCTATGGAACTTAGGATGCAGATAAGCTGAGGTAGAGGCAATGTTACAATGAGAGAGGCAGTTGGGAAGTAATGTTGGGAGAGTTTGTGGATGGGACACTTTATGGGCCAGCACATAATGCTCATAGGCAGTGAGGGTATATGTTAAGGTTAGAAATATAAATAATAAGACAGAAAAAAGTATATGAGCAAAGGTTTATGTGAGTAGGCCATTTGGAATGGCAGAGTAAGGTTAATGTTAAGTCAAAGGTGGTTTAGAATATAGTTGAAGTGTAGGATAGGTTAATTGATATGGGTGGTATAGAAGGATAGTTAGAGTAGATAGAGGGATAGGAAGAATATAGTGATAGATGTAAGAGTAATGGTCATAGCTGTGGAGAATGGATAGAGGAGATGAGGGAGTGTGCTAAGCAGAGGAGTAAGAAGGAGAAGCTATAGAAGAGTAGGGTAGTTTAGTGCTGATAAGGTATAGAGATAAGGGGAGGAGTTTATAACTATGTAGTTGGGGTGTTGTGATGGGAAGTATAGTGGGTGTGGTTTGTTATGTATAAATGTAACAGCACTGGGGGTGGTTGGGAATTGGGGGTAGGGTAGGGGAGCGGAGTGAGCCCGTAGGGCGAACGGAGTGGGATACAGCAAGTAGTGAAGGAGACAATCAGTAAGCAGAGCAGCCCAGATAGAGAAGATGAAGCAGGTGAGTGGCTTCAAGTGGAGCAGGTATAGTTGTAGACCAAGGATAGAGAGAGGAAACAAAATTGCATACTAGTCTGCTAAGGGTAGACAGTGATAGGAGTAGAGGTTAGGGGCAGTGAAGGAGAAATATAAGGAGTGATTATGCAACAGGGTAACTTACTAGCACTCCTGGGATTCAAACCCTTGCTGTGTGTGACAACAAAAACATAGTTGACATCACAGCATACTGTGCCATCAGGGAATTGATGTGAAGCTTTCTACTGTTTTCTATCTAAGTTTCCCTCACTTGTACAATATGACTGAACTCTCGGCACTTCCAACATTGTTATACAGAACTTCATACATATTTTATCTGCATACCACAGCATGGGTAACACTGCTTAATACAACAGTACTATTTATAGTATGCAACAGTTCAACTACATATGAAAGAAGAGTAAACAGAAGCACTCCAGCGGTTATACCTTTATTCACAGAATATTACATATTTATTCCTACTGGTCCAACACTTTCTAAGGCTCTTATATTTATTTGTTATGACAGTACATACAGAGAAATACTAACCTGCCTCATGATGCAGCCTTTGCAACCTAGCATCATGGGCTTGCTGGTTCACAGCCCGCTCATCTGCAGCTGTCAGAGGAATACAGTGATATTTAGCCATACCTATCCATAGTATACTCAAGCTAGGCAATTCTTAACTACTTAGTGGAATGAGTATTTACTCAGTACTGGGGCATTAGCCATCTGCCAAGACTCCTGGATCCACTGTTACAGTACATCCTCCCTCTGCCGCTTCAGGTCAGCATGGGGGTGCCTGACCTGGTCACCAGTCCGGGGGATACCTGTGGCACCGGTGAAGTCACAGGTGAGACTGTCCCAAGCCTCAGTTTTATACTGCGAGACCTGGTACTGGCCCTGCAGTAGTCTCTCCTCATGGTGTTTTACCAGGAGTCATACCATGAGTTTTGACTCCTGGATGCCCCAGCGCTGCAGTCTAAAACAAGTGCCTTCACCCACACCAGCCATTCTGCCTGAAGTAGGAAGTTACAAGCAGTTATGGAACGTATTCCTGCCTGTGTGGTTTAAATACAGCCAATTACCCGCACTTTTCTGTGATTGGCCGAGTTTAAGAGGCTAAGTTATGGGCACACCAGCTTACCTAAGGTTGGCATTGCTTGAAGGAGTATACCGGTAGGCAGACTGGATCGGCTCCCCTACACATTGCTTACTCTTACTAAGTTGAGCTGTGCTGTGGTTAGCATTGCTTAATAGTTAATTTGCACTATATTTGCCTTTTGGTAGTGATTTATTCTTCATTAGATGTTATATATGTGCCTGGCATCCATGATTCATGTGTACATACACTGTATAGGGGCCTGGGGACTTCTACACTTTATTACAATAACACCTCACATCTATACTTACTGCAGTACTCCAGTTCACATATTTATGTTATGTAGCAAGTTATACCACTTCACTCTGTACATAGATTCAGTTCACGTTTGGTTTGAATTTTCCTGTGGTGAGGATTAGTTTGCTGATACCTCATTCATCTGTATTGCTATGATGGATTAGTGGTTGATTACTGTGACTATAATGAACAGGATCCTGAGTTCAAGTCTTGCAGAAACAGTTTATTTTGTTGCTGGGCAGAACACACGGGTTTGCAGGACGGTAAGCACTGCTAACCTCCGGTTACAGTTTCTTAAACCAGTTAGCTTTTACTTTGCTTAATCTGTGTAGGCAATGCTTACTGCCACCGACACAGGCGTACTCCTGCTTGCTGCTGCATACCCGGGCCACGCTACTTCATGTACATGGTTTTAAACATTCTTAAGTCAGGTGTACATGTCAGGTATGACTGGTCACGAAGATCAGTGTAAGGTTAAGTGGAATTTCAGTTTAGCATTTCAGGTTAGGCTACACTCAGGTATTCGGGTTAGGTTTAGTTATGCCATACCTGTGTTGCAGAGTAGATGTGAATAGTGGAGGT
>NC_056728.1:1456853300-1456940800 GCF_019279795.1 Protopterus annectens
GGAAAAAAACATAGGCTCTAGGAGACTGCATAATAGCAAATTAGAACACACAGGAAAATGCTGAATGAAAATCAAAATTCCACAACACTGACTAAGACCACACACATTGCAAGAAGTATCCATGGCTGTTAGCAGAACATTGGAAGCTGGAAACAGGGTTACATGATATATTTTTATGATGCAATATTTTAAAAGGCTGTAACATATTGTGAGACATCCAAAGAGTATCAGTGCAAAACTCACCTCCTGAGCAAATCTCATCAGTTCTGCACACAAAGCCTCATAGAAGAGGGCAATTAACAAATAACTTCAATAAAGAATACTCAGAGTTAAAGAGGTAAAGTAACATATACAGTAAACCAATGTTGTCTTAGATAATAACAGCCCACCATCTTGGACTGAGATCATTTATTCTATTACTTTGCCTTCTAAAGTTTAGTTTACGTGCCCAATGTTGACAATTTGTCAATTAAGTAGGAGATTTTACCCTTCTTGAGTTGACACTTGTTTTTTTAACTTTATTCACAGCTTTAATTCTTGACCTAACACCTTACATAGACTTTCATTATCCTGTGATTTGCTCTTCTGCAGATTACCACAGATCAATAAAAATCCCAACATTTTAGAGTCCTATGAAATAACTCTGGAGGTGAAGAGATCTACAAAGGCAAATATAGAGAGCAATGTTTCCTAAACAAAATACTAAAAGGAACATTGAAGTTCTCCAGGTTTACAGGCCCAAATGGTTTGCACAGAGGTAAGCACTGCTGACTTCTGGTCACAGTGTCTTACATGCAGTTGTCGTCTCCTTTGCTTGATCTGTGTCGGCGGTGCTCCACCACACCCAGACGCACTTGCACATGCTTACTAATGCTTACATATGCTTACTACTGCTTATCAGTGCTTAACACCTGCTTACTGCTGACTTATTCATTATGGTACTGAATCTTCACATTTGCATTTCATGCAGATCACATTTAAATGTTATTTAGTAGGTTATACAGCAATAAAATGTAAATGTTCGTATACAGATTTCACATGGAAAATGATATGTGCTGCAGTGGGACTCCAGCTACGCTGTTGCTGTACTGCTTCATTTGCTATATCTTCCTTGTTATCCTCTTCAGCCTTTTATGCTACTTTAACCATAGCTAAGCGATGGGTATACCTGTGCACTTACGGTTAGCTGTACTTGGAGTTTTTAAATTGAATACAGGGGTTACGTCTTTTTATTTTTATGTCCTGTTGCTGTTGTACACATGGGGGACTGTTGGTGGGGATATGTGGACACCTATGAGTGGTCTTGCTCATTTATTTACATTTTCTGCTGTTCTACTTTGCAGGGGCATGTTTATTCTGTGGGGTCTGCTCTCAGACATGCCCCCTGCACTCGTACACGCTCCATGTAGGATTAGGAGGTCAGGCAGTGTGCCTTCATTAATATGCTTGGCATGCTGCCGTCCTCCTCCTAAACTGCCACTTCCGTGCAGCACCAGACTGGTCCTGCACAGAAGCTTGGTAAATCTGGGGGAGTAATTATCTATGTCTGAGGACAATAAAAAGAATTTCCTAGCCCAGACATCCTGTCTCTGAGCTTGAGATCATACACAGTTGCAAAATTCTTTATCAACTTTCTTCCAGCAGGGTGTATTGTGGTTACATTTCTGAAGCTCAACACATAACACAGTTTTATTTTCATTTGTGAAACAAGCCTGTGGATCATATTAATATTTACAATGACATAGAATTATTTACAAAATTCTATCTGGCTAGGCTAGCAGCTTTCACAGGCTGTACCTAAGACTTCTGGATAAAGCAGAGGATCTTTGGATGACACCATGGATAATTTTGAAATATTACTCAGAGTAATTTAGAAACTTAACAGAACAAGAGGTTTAGCATCACAATGCAGTTTTAGAACAATAAGAATGAAACTCACTACTTACTGTAATCATCCATGATTTCGAAAAGAGGATAAAAATAAAATGGCATTCTGTCAAACAGGTAAAATGGATGTCAGTGTGTGTGTGTGTGTGTGTGTGTGTGTGTGTGTGTGTGTGTGTGTGTGTGTGTGTGTGTGTGTGTGTTAGAATGTGTGCATTTGTGAGTGGGAGAATGACTGAGGAGGTGCGTGTGCCAATGAGATGCATGGATCACCACAGGTGAACACTTTAAATCTCTGATTAGCACTAGCCGTAACGTTATGAGATTCAGAGACATACAAATTATCTGATAATAAATATAAACATATAATATATATAAATAATACATTCAGTCTATTATAATGTATTTTTGATCTTAATGTCTCAAAAAAGAAAAGTAAAAAAAGTGTTTCATTTAAAAACTGGAGTAAAGGGAGTATAAAGTTTTTTTGAAAAGCCGAACCACCAACAAATGTAGATGACCCATAGTCAGTAAAATGTGATTGACTAATGTTGATCATAAGCTGTGAGATCATACCCAGAACACATCTGGCAACAGGGAATATTATTATCAGATAGTCATACTCTGAATATAATAACACTCACAAAGTGGCAGATATGAATAGACTGAATGTCAATATTCAGTGCCTTTTAGCTCCAGGTTAAGAAACCAAATATCCAAATATTTGGAGCACAGAACACAAGAACAGCACTCAGTGCATCAGTCAGGTACACAGAGAGAAACATAAAAAAATGGAAGCTGAAGCTGTATTCCTTCACATTAAGAAGAAAGAAAGAAAGAAAATAATCCAAGAAAACTCCACTTTCCTGGACACACACACACACACACACACACACACACACACACACACACACACACACACACACACACACACACACACACACACACACTAGTGGAAGTCTCAGGTACAGAGCCAGTAGGGAAAAAACACAGGCTCTAGCAGACTGCTTAATAGCAAATTAGAACACACAGGAAAATGCTGAATGAAAATCAAAATTCCACAACACTGGCTAAGACCACACACATTGCAAGAAGTATCCATGGCCGTTAGCAGAACATTGGAAGCTGGAAACAGGGTTACATGATATATTTTTATGATGCAATATTTTAAAAGGCTGTAACATATTGTGAGACATCCAAAGAGTATCAGTGCAAAACTCACCTCCTGAGCAAATTTCATCAGTTCTGCACACAAAGCCTCATAGAAGAGGACAATTAACAAATAACTTAAATAAAGAATACTCAGAGTCAAAGAGGTAAAGTAACATATACAGTAAACCAATGTCTTAGATAATAACAGCCCACCATCTTGGACTGAGATCATTTATTCTATTACTTTGCCTTCTAAAGTTTAGTTTACGTGCCCAATGTTGACAATTTGTCAATTAAGTAGGAGATTTTACCCTTCTTGAGTTGTCGCTTGTTTTTTTAACTTTATTCACAGCTTTAATTCTTGACCTAACACCTTACATAGACTTTCATTATCCTGTGATTTGCTCTTCTGCAGATTACCACAGATCAATAAAAATCCCAACATTTTAGAGTCCTATGAAATAACTCTGGAGGTGAAGAGATCTACAAAGGCAAATATAGAGAGCAATGTTTCCTAAACAAAATACTAAAAGGATACAGATTAGCAAAGTCTTCATCCACTGGTGTTGGACAGGACCCCAACAGGGAATGGTATGACTAGGTGAAAACCAAATATGAAAATCATGGTGTGCCACAGCTACCTGTTAGAGTTGTCAAAACTCTGAAATCAGTGCATGCCATTCTCACAGATGCAGTGACCTCTGAACTGATTATAATTAACTTGGTATGGAGGGGACTTTCCTATAGACTGGGGAGTGGGGAATGAGTCCTCCTTACTTACAAAAAGAAAAAAATGAATACTGATTTTGGTGTAGTGTGAGCTTGTAACATTCTTTTAAAGAAACTGCCTTGCAAGGTTGCAGTGTTGGTCTTCACAAATATGACATATAATTCCTAGATAAAACATTGGACTTTGACATTTTCTATCCTAGCATGGCGATTGTAATGCTCAGTTTGGTTATTTATTTGTTGGTTTCACATTTTTGGGATAAAGGCTCAGCTTCATGCCTCAGGTTTTCTTTTCTACTATTATAAGTTAATTGATCCACTCAGTCAGTTTCTTCATCTTCTGTTCTCTCCCCAATGGTAGAAGATAGCTTAGCTTCAGTCTGCATCTTAGAATAATTGGTACTTTGCTCATTGGGAAATTAAGTTTCTCTGCCTTTTCTTTCACATGAATCTCACAATGGCCTGCAAAGTGGCCAACTCTAAATGTGGCAGAAGTGAACAACCAGTGCAAGTCCTCCCATCTTGGAAGGTGTGTGTAACTGGGCCAGCTGCTCTGATGACATTCAGAGGAGGCTGGAAGTCAGCTAAAATACAGGCCAAATACATGCACCTTGTCTGCTAAGCAGCATTAAAATATAGCATGATTTGGTGCATGTGGAAAGCATACATGCATCACTACATGAATACTGTAGATTTTACTGCAACAGCATGCATATCAGACTACCAAAGGATGAGGACATGCTGAATTAATATAACAATTCATCTAACTGTCCTATAAGTTGGCAGTGTGTATCTCAGATCCTCACCTTGAGCACTAGAGTCAGATGATTCCATGTAGCATCTGAGGTCTGACTGTATCACATGCTGATGAGAAACCCAGTGGTTTTGGGGAAGAAGAATGTGAGCCAAAAGGAACAAACAAACAAATAAGTAAATAAATGGGAATGAGAAGAGAGAGAGAGAGAGTGTTGGAAATGGGTGGAGGTGAGGGACGTGGCCAAGATGGCTAACTGAAAGCAGCACAATCCCTTTACTCTGATTCATACTGTTCTTCCTGTCCGGAATACTTTGTCAATTTCATCAGAATTCTACCAAACGTAATATATTATTGAAGTAGAAGACACAAGGATTAAACTGGTAAAAAAATTCTATGAATATTTCCAAAATGTTCCTGTCATTTTCCCAAGAAGAAAACTTCATTAATAAAGAAGATGAGTCACTCAACGTCTGTGATACAGGATAGCTGCATAAAAAATTTAAATACAACCAATTAGTTCTACCATCCAGGACTTAGTTAAAAAAACTTGACAAGCTAGACACAAAAATGGACAAAGTAGAAGAAGGCTGCTTTAAACAATTAGAGCTAATAAATGAAATATTAGAACAACAAAACCCACAAATAGCAGATCTGGAACATTTTGTTAGACATAAATGGCATATTATCAGATGGAGAAAACAATATAAACTTCATTCTATAACAAAATAACAAGATATTGGAACAGACTGATGACCTAGAAAACAGAAAAAAGCAGAAACAATATCAGAATATATGGAATCCCATACAAAATGTAAGGAAGCAACATGATAACATTTTTAACATCGTGGATTCTGAAGGTATTAAATCTGCTGGAAGCCTTGTCCTTTGGAATTGAAAGGGCACACAGATCCATGGAGATTGTTCCCACAAACAGAAAAAACATGCACCCGATATCAATCATAGTCAATTTTATATCAACACAGGACACAGACTTCGTTTTAAAAACAGGATGGTCTGCTGCACCTTTTAAAACTGAAAAATCGTACATCCGATTTCACAATGACTACTCTTCTCTGGTAATGAAGAAAACGAATGCCTGCACACCTTTGGCGAAATCTTTGAAAAAATGCAGGAATCAAAACTCTTGTCTTCCCTGCTAAACGTAAACTGTTTTTACCCAAAGAAACCAAAACTTTTTACTAACCTGGAAGATGCACAGTCCTATGTCCAAAAAAATATTTTATGCACTACTGAAGATATGGATACAAGCATATCATTAAAGAGAAAAGTAACAAAAAGTGACTGGTCTGTCAAAGAAAAGAAAAAGTCTAGAGACAGTTAAGGCTTTATCAGTACTGTAAGTCAATTACTGTAAGTGATGCTGCTTTAACATTCTCAAAGAAAACTAACAAAAGGTAACTCATTTCAATTCTTAAATAATGAAAATAACATGTATTAATTTTATAGTATTACAGTTTTAAAATAACAGCTTTGGTAACAGCTTAATACAAATATTTGACTTCATTTTAATTTCTATAAATAACTGTTAAAGTGCCATAGTTTCATTATCTACTTTTCAATATTCCTATATACATAGTAGTACATATAAAACAAGTTTAATACAATGGCATTGTGAGATGCTATCACTTTAATTACTGAAATGTGGGTCCTGCGTTAATATGCTGACTAGTATAGTTCTACACATGGTCACGTGTTTCTCCTTATTTAATAGTATTTTTGGTGTCATTGTTAACTATAGTTCATTTTATGCATTAGAAAGGTTAAGAGCTGCAGTTAAATGTTACATTCTTCATAAATACGGTTAATTTTAAGCTTAAAGTACATATCAGCCCTTTTTTGCTTGGATTAACAAAATGAATATTAAAAATAAATTTTCAGTTAATTCATGGCTTTTGGAATGCATCTGTGAGCTGTTTAAGCTAAAAGCTTTATTTTTAGTGTACTTTTCCTGCTAATAGTACTTACAGTGCTTCTAAGAGGGTTTTATGCGGAGTTCAAGCTTCTACAACTTCATACAACACTCCATATTTACTGGAAAATGCTTGCACATTAGAAAGAAAGTATGGTGCAAACTCTGACCTCTGGGAAGCAGGAAATGCACGGAAAAGGAGGAAAGAATCAAATCGAACTGTTTTAAACGGTTTTTGAAAGAATTATTGATTGTAACTGTTACAACAATGTGAACAATGCCATATTTATTATAGCAAAATGCCAGTGTAAACCTTTTAATTGACAATATGTTAAAATAATGAGAAATCTCTATAAGGTAACACATAGAAGGACATATTTTAATGTAACACCATTAGTAGTCTTTTGCCATATGCTTTAGTTATACTACCAGAGCTGCTTCTAATATGTTTTTATGAAAAGTAAGCCTGAAATAGTAAGAAAAAATGTCATTAATTGCAATGTTTGAATTTTTAATGCATGTAGCAGCACATAATATTCTAAAAAAAATTGAGCTACAATTCCACTAATATTAGTTCATTTCTAAGTTTAATATATTATTAAGCTGATCTTATAAAATAGTATTATAGGTTCCTAGGTTGGTACTAGCCTATCAGCCCTAGGGCCTATGCAAGCCTAGCCATAACAATTCCCTGGATATTTCTTCCCACAATATTTACTTCCCTGGACCCCTGTCTGACATGATCCCTGGGGTGAATTTCCTATATGTTACAAATATATTGGATACAGACAATGTGATAATACTATATTTACACCAAGTAAAACTGCACACATGCATTATAATGTAATGAGTCATACTATAAGTGCTGTTAGATTAAATTTTCTGAATACAAAAATGTTTTATTCTACTTTCATCTAGTAAAGACATACAATGAGTGGTTTTTCAACTTGTAGATATAGAAGGTTACCATGTCTCACATTTCTGCTGAGTAATAAATAATAATAATACTATCATACTTAAATTAACATAGTAGGGGAGAGCAGAAATGCATCAATATTGTCAATATAACATTACAATGGTATTTTAAGGGCTTACAACATTTAAACAGAATCATATAAAACTGTACTTTATTCTAAATTATTTACTTTTATAAGGAAGTTACTTCATTATCCATGCATGAGATTTTCTTATACTGTAAGCGTATCACTTAATATTTATCTCTCTAGTCAAATGACTCTTTTTTAGCCATATATAATATTTATTAAGTAATTAGATGTTTATTTGATAGAAGTAGTATCAATATAGTGTTTGTTTATGATATGCTTTAATTAGGAAGAGACTTGAACGATAAATTCATTAAACCTGGAATATTATGCTCCATGTTAAAGGTTGTAAATATTTATTATTCTATGGTTTCTTTTCTGATTTTTTTCTTGTCCATAACAAATACTTATATTCTTATATTCACAATTATCACTCAGTATTCATATGTAACAGACTCTAAATATTGTGCAATAAACAATGTCTATTTTAAAGTGTATTTTCTTGAAGGATAATGGATTGAACAACCTGATAAAGAAAAGTAGTTTCAACAAATACTTAACACTGTAGAAATCTGACATTGTTTTCCTACAAGAAACACATTTAGTACTTGAAGATGTTAATAAACGTTTATTAAAAAATTATACAGTTTTAATGGGATCTCAGTTTAAATCCAAAAGAAGAAGTATTTTACATTATGGAGAAAAACATTAGGAACACCTGAAATTATAGATTCATACTTGGACAGAAATGGAATGTTAGACATAGTAATGGTACAGTTAGAGAAAAAATACTACACTCTCATGAATGCTTACTGGATACCAGGTATGGGTGTGAATACTGTCAAAAAACACCTAGATATTATTATATCATACTCTAAAGTGAATTATTAGGGGTATACAAAAAAAGGGGGGTTGCCATGGGAACACCTTGTGCAAATTCGTGTGCAAATTTGGTCATGACTCAATGGGAGAAAGTGTATATTCTGATCAAAGAATATCAAAGTAAAATCAAATACTATAAGATTCATGGATGATGTTTTTTTCTTATGGAAAGGGAGTGTGGTTGATTTGCAAGCATTTATTGTTTGTATAAATCAAATCACCAACTTCCTGAAATTTGAAGGGAAATGGTCCACAACAGGAATCGAGTTCCTAGATGTATTTATAAACAAAGAAATTATAGATTTATGACTAGATTATATAGGAAGAGCTGCAGGAAGAATGGTCTACTCCATCGAACAAGTATGCACCCGAAGCACATTTATCAGAATATAGTAATTAATCAAGGAAGGAGAATATCAAACTTAACTAGTGATTATACTGTATGTGAACAAATATTGTATTTCCTTAGTGATGAATTTGCTTCAAGGGGATACTCTAAACAAGAAGTTGAGATATTGAAAGATATGAATAAGGTAGACAGACATGGAAAAGGGAGACCTTATTTTAGAAAAAGAGATACCAATGCAGCAATATCAACACAAACAGATATGCAATTGACCCATACCAATGATCAAATAAGGATGAATATCTCGTATTCTAATAATAAAATGGTAAATGGAGTAATAAAGAAAAACTGGGCAATTTTGACTACTAATGAAGAGATACGTAATATTGTTGGCCTTAACTCCAGGTATAGCTACAGCAATAGTAAATCTCTAAAAAGACTACTTTGTTATGAAGAGAATAATACAAGTAGGATGGTATCTAGCAGACATGGTACCTTTCCTTGTAGGAGCTGCAACCACTGCTCCTATATGTCTGGTTCTAGTAGCTTTACACATCCAGATAATGGTAGGACTTATGTTTTTAAACATTATGCAGACTGTAAATCTAGAGACCTCATCTGTTTGGCTGGTTGTGAGAAATGTACAATGTACTATATAGGTAAAACCAATAGAAACCTAAGAGAAAGGTTGAGAGAACACATATATACCATTAATCGAGAGGATGAAACCAATGCTTTGGCTAAGCACACACTGGATAATGACTTAAGCCATAAATTTAAATTTACAGCAATAGAGCTAGTTAATAGGAGTAAGAGACTAGGCAATATTAAGAACTACACAGAACAACATGAAATTAAATGGATAATCAGGATGCAGTCAGATAAAGGGAAGGGGTTGAATGATAGAGTTTCCATCAAACCATTCCAAAGAGATAGACCTCTAAAACATTAGTTGTATATTCAGGAGAAATACTAGCCTATAAAAGCTATATAAATGTATATTAAATTATAATTTTTAAGAGATAGATCCTTTAAAACATTAGTTATATATTCATGAAAAGCATCAGATAACATATTAATATATGCATATTTTAATATATGGAACACAGATTATTATATATATATATATATATATATATATATATATATATATATATATATATATATATATATATATATACATATATATATATATATATATATATATATATATTTATATATTAGATATATATATATATATATATATATATATATATATATATATATATGCACACATATATATATATATATATATATATATATATATATATATATTGTATTTGTATATATATATATATTATTTTTAACATTTATATATTTTTATATGCATTATGAATGTAATAAATATATTTTTGTAAGAGAACTGAATTTTTGATGAAATACTACCACCTAGTGGAGAATTTTGGTATGTATTTAATTAATTGGGTTTAAAAACTTTTTGGCGCCTTTTTCTATATTTAAATGATGAGAAATGTTATTCAATATGTCTGATGAAGGATCTGTGGATAAACCCGAAAGTGCTTGCATACTATAGAGCTGATTATTAATTGTTTTAATAAAAGGTAGTGAATTTGAAGAGCTGTGGTGATACCAGGCATATTTTTTCTTGGATGTACAATTTTAGCTGTTGATGATGAAGGTATCTTTGTCCTTGCAACTGCTTCTTGGATTCTTGCATCTCTAGAACCCTTAATACAAATCTATAAACTTCTTTGAAAAACTATCAGGGCTAAAATTCAATAAAAAAAATCAAAGACATTACTAATAAACAAACAGATGACAGGTTGATTGCATTTAAAACTGGAAAATTTTCAAATGAAATATTTCAGAATAATCATTAAATCAACCTATAAACAGTCAATAACAACTAATTATCAGCAACTAATTAATACTATAACAAAATTAACAGAAGCATGGAATAAATTATTCTTTACTTTTGAGGACAGGCTAACTCTAAATAAAATAATATCACCAGAGATTTTATATATCAGCCAATCACTAATACTCCTCTGTCAAAAGCAATTATAAAAAATTTAAACTCCACTTTAATAAAGTTCTTGTGACACCCAGAAAAGGCTGGAATCTCTGAACAATGGCATACTTTTGGTTGGGAAGAGGGAGGTATAGCTTTCCTAACACTGAACTATATATTAAATCTATGATTATAAAAACAGTTTACATGTGATTAGATTTTTTTTACCTCATGTTGGAAATCAATTCATGAAACATTGATACAAAACAATAAAATTATAACTGAGTCATTTATAAATATTCATAGAAATGTATTCATATGGATTATAAAATGTTATATATGAATGAAAAACACCAATATACCCTTTTCTAAATATGAATCAAATTATTTTATTATTTAAAAAACTCAACTCAAATTATATATGCAAAGACCTATCAAAAATATTCCCAGTAGCTTACACGAGTGGTGTCTAATATCTTTTCATACCAAAAAAAATGATAGATTTAAAGGAGAATGGACTTATACATTAACATAAATTCTTCTCATGAAAAAAACTACATTCTGCAGACTATCTGATTGCAAAATATAGCATAGAAAATAATTGTTGGTTAGATTTGCAAACATGTAAAGACTTTTTACCAGATAAAATCAAAGTAACATTCAATACACAAAATACTCAGATTCCCAAAATTCTAAACCTCTTATCTAATATTAATAAGAAATCATCTAATAATATTTCTTCATTATCAATTATTTACAAAATCCTAAGAATTGAATTTGCCTTATCTGAAAGCTCATTCTGGTAATACTCAACTAAATTAATAAGGAAGAATTTTCAGATAATAAAAAACAAATATTGAAATCAGCAGAAAAAACATCTTCTCTATACCAGAAAATATTTACATGGACATTTATTCATACAAATTTTCTTATGCCTCAAAAGACAGCAGATATATAAAAATTAGAAACCACAAAGTGTTTGAGATGTGAGATAGACCTTAATGCTGATTGGCAACATATGATAATTGGTTGTAGAATAGTTCTTCCCTTCTGGACTGACTTCAGAAACCTTTGTAGAGCATTGTGGTCAGATAGTATAACATCACAGATTCTCTTAGTATATTTAATGCACCTATACAATAAATGATTCTAGTATCACAAATACCTATTCTTTGGAGTATTTTAGCAGTAGCTAGAAAAATTATTACAAAAAACTGGAAAATGAAGACTACTAGCTCATTGAATAATACATGTATTTGTTTAGCAAAATCAGTTTACAATAATGAAACACTTACTATAAGAATAAGAATTAAAATGTGACACATAACTTATTAACATGGGATAATTGCTTATTGGATAAATATTAATTATACTAGAAATGTTTTTAATTTTATTATGGACTTTGTTTCTAGTTTACACATAGTTTCATGAGACTGTTAATTATTAATCGTATAAGTGATTGTCTTTTTTTGTAAAAATCAAATAAAAAGTTTTTTTTTTAAATGGGTGGAAGTTGCATTATTTGATGTAGGAAAAATGATTACCCTGGACCTGTCTTTTCAGCATGCTAAAGAAAGCATGTTTTGAGAAGAAGACTTAAAATTTAGAATTATATAATTTAAACCTAGATTCCATGTTATGATCAATGGTAAACAGATGGAAACAACCAAAGTACTGACATAAACTAGGTGACTCTGTCCCCTGCTCCTTCTTCCCAAATTTAATGGCAGAGGTGTAAACACACTAGATGAAGAATATATTCATGAAAGGAAATGCAAGAACTTGGATTTCTATACATTTTTTGCAAATAACTATGCTTTTAGAAGATGCCATGGTTTAAGAAACTGGAGTTTAAATGCAAGAATTTGACAAGCTTATGTAGTGCATAAGACTGGAATGTGAAAGGAAAAAAAATCAAATTGATCAGGATAGGAAAAGAGCAAATCAGGGCAACACATGCAGAGATATGAAGGAAAAAAGAAAGTAAGAAAGACTTTGGAAGAATGAAGAAAGGCAGTTTTTGGCAAAGTGAAACAGGAAGTGGAGAAAATACTAAACAACTGGAGAGGAAAAGGAACAAATTGTCAATTCACATGGGTATCATATGCATTAGTGCTGATGCCTTTACTATTATTGACCATAGCTCTCAACCTTCCATCTCCAAAATGAGGAACTCTAGTCCTCATAATGTGGAACAAATGGGCAAATGTAGACCACATACTAATGGCTTACTAACAACTACAACTAGAAAGGCAATAAGATGGTCAAAATATGCTGGCTATAGTTATAAAAAAGATCTTTAAATGAATTAATAGGATGCATTTCCATTTACCACGAATATCAGTTAAAAATTCCTAACACAGAATGTGTGACAGACCCTTTTAATCTGGAACTTCAAGGAACATGAACTTTTTAAGACCCCAAATGAGGTATGTTTCCAGTAATGAGTTACACTTGAGAGGTATGTTACTGACAATTAATAACAGCTGAAGAAGTAACAGGAAGGTAGTGTAGCTACATATGAGAAGGGAATTTGCCAGGGATTGCAGACTAGAGAATCCTGAGGTGTTGGGGTAGAGTTCCCAAGTTTTAAAAAAGAAATACTGGCCCACAACATAGATCTGTTTGTGCAGAAGGAAGGAGAAAAGTAGAAAATATAATACAATGGAGAGGAAGGTGAGGAAGAAGAGGAAGGCTCAGACATTTGCACAGAAAAGACAAAATGGGATATGAAACTGAAATGTTAGCAGGAGGGGAGTGGGAATGAGAAGAGGAATCATGTATAGTTCTGGGTAAAGGGTTAATTAGACAAGAAAGGTGCATGGAAATGCTGGCTCATCGGAGGGTGCAAAATGGTATAACCACAGTGCAACAAAGTAGAAGGTGACATACAATCAGGTCAGTAAGGTGATTTTCAACCCTTGTTATACAATGATAGTCATGTCCTCGTAGTGTGTGTGTGTGGGGGGGGGGGTTATGTCTGTAGCTTAAACTATCTAGATTTTATTAAGCATGTGGGTAAGAGATAGGATCAAGTCCTGATATCAATAGTTAAGTACAGTAGTCTTAATTCACCTTTACTAATCTCTATTCGGACCAATTCTTTAATATAATGCATATTATGATATGTATTTGTCAGTGCACATCATTCTTGTTGAAAACCTCAGGGATTCCTAACTAAACAGATCAGTTGCCTCAAGACCTTTAGTTATACAGAGAGATTTGCAGCCTTTTCCCTGTACTCAGTCTCTTACAGACTTCTCCTGAAGTGATTTATGTCTAGCCTTTGAGCCATCTTTGACGTCTGATTCCTTTACAGAAAAATGTTTTCTCAAACTCTGGTTAAAGGACCTAAGCTACATCAGCAAGACCCATTGGTAAGATAGATTCTACCCTGTGTATCTGATGCCTCTGGAACAAGCTTCCACTACATATTAGGCACTGCAGTATCCATTTTCAAGGTAAATTAAATAAGATGATGGGTTGCCTCAAATTATAATCCTTGGCTAACTCGTGTTGCACCACTTGAGGGAACATTATGATTTCGACAATGGTCTGTAGATTTATTACCCAGTACTTACCTATGAACCTATGAATTCATGTATTCTACTGTTTTTTTCTTTTTTGTGAAAAAGGAGTTAGTGTATAAGTTAACCTTCTGTGACTTGTTACTGTCTCTCTTGAATAAATTCAGCAGTGCTTCCATTCTTCCTTGTCTGTCATATTCTATGTTGCTTTGGGATCTTATTTCATAGGTAAAGTTACACCTCCTCCATGTATCCTTCCTGCACTCTGGTATTGTTTTTATTTTCCATGCATGTATCTTCATATACCTCATTTTCTTAGCACTGCACTCCTAAGACAGTATTCTTCCATCAAATCCAGAAAATGTGGTAGCTCTTTGCACAAATTATATGCATCTGTACTCATTCCTTCCCATTTACAATATAACATTTTCCCTTTGCCTTATTTATGGGGTTACCAGTATACCTTTAATACTGACTCCCTTATTCTTCCTAGCATCAAGTATATAATTAGCTACTCCTTTAATACAAACATTCCTAGGTTACTGTGAGCATCTGGTTATGAACCCCTTAAACATGTTACCTAAAACCCTGCTGTCTTTCCTGGATAGATGGAGATTACAGCACTAGCTTAAGTCAACATTCCTCAGAATGTAATTCACAATCATATAAACCTGCATCCCTCCGGCTACAGACCTCATAAGCTAGCATTCTTCCATGGTATTATCACTCCAGTATAAGCCTGCATCCTACCAAATGGATACACCACCAGTTTTAGCTAGTATCTCTCAAATTGGATATCACATCTATAATAAGACAGAATGCTTACAGTTGGGTATCACACCAGTATAAGTCTCTTCCAGTATTCATCCAATTACATATCACATCAGTATAAGCTAGTATCTCTCCAACTGCATATCACACCAGTATAGGCCAGTCACCCTGCAGTTGGATTACTATTATGCAAGCATTATACTGGCATATGAAAGCACCCCTCAAACTGGATATCATTTCAGTATAAGCCATCATCCCTCCAACTACATATCATACTAGTACAAGTCTGCATCCCAACAACTGTATCACTAGTACCCAGTTAAATCACATGCAAACTGTTTTCACTAGATCTCCAGTCTACATTTTCAAGCCCGTAGTCTGACGCATAGTAGCCTCAATGATGCTTGAGCAGGAAGTACTGAAAAGAAAGTTACCATGATTTGTGATTGCAAACACACCTCTTCAAAATGCTACTAACCTTAACTCCTATTTTATAGACACCATCAGCATATTAACCAAACATACTAACTCCAACACAAACACTTCACTTCTCCTCAACCCTCTTAAACCCTCTAAAACTTCCTCAGCCTTTTCCCTAAAAACTGTAACCACTAACTACATTAAATCACTGCTTCTTAAACTTTAACCTTGCTCCCCCTCAAAATGTGGTCTCCCTCCACTCTTTCTCCAGAAAGCAGCCAACTCCCTCACCCTCCCCATCTTTATTCTCATTAACCAGACCATTACTGAGGCCAAAGTCCCTGCAATCTGGAAAATTTCTACACCTTACCCATACATAAAGGAGGTAGCTCTACCAAACTCTCCAACTTTAGGTCCATTGCAATTCTGTCACCTCTCTCTAAGATCTTAGAAAAATGTGCACACAAACAAATCCTATACTACACCATACAAGAGAACCTAATCACCCCCACTCAACAAGGCTTTGCCCTGGACATAGCACTTCTACAGCTCTCGTTTCCTTCATTAACACCATCTCACAAGCCAGAGACCTGAACAAACTAGTCTCTTGCCTCTTTCTTGATCTCTCAAAGGTTTCTGACACCGTCTCCCACCCCCTCCTCTTTAATAACTCTCTGAACTCAACCTATCCACCACTATTATCTCCTGGTTCTCTAGCTACCTCAACAAACATTTCCAATCTGTTAAATGGCTTTCTGCTATCTCTCCTGAATGTCCTATAAATATCTGGTTTCCACAAGGTTCAGTACTTGGCCCACTACTGTTTAATATCTTCACCAATCTGTTACCTGCCTCCTCACCTCTGTCATCATTTGTTCAATATGATGATGACTCCACAGTCATCACCATAGCCAATACCCTCTCTGACCTACATATTACAACCCAGAACTCCTTATTTATCAAAAACTGGCTCAACAAGAACCAGCTAAACCTAAATTTTTCCCTTCATCCCAAAACTATGAGTCATCTTAAACCTTCATTCTCTATCACTTCCCATAATAATACACCTATCACAGTGGAAGCTCCCACCAAACTACTCAGGGTCATTATTGATGACCAGCTGAAATTTGACCTGCATGTTCTCAGTAACCTTAAGAAAACCCATCAAAAACTTGGCCTCCTCTACAGGAATAAAAACTTTTTATCTAGTAAAGCCAAGATAGCCCTACCCCATGCCTACATACTGCTGACTCTTCTGTATGGCTGTTAAATCCTTACCAACTTACAAACCACACTACTCTCTAAACTAGAGTCTACGTACAACAAGGTGGCCAAATTTGCCACAGAACACCCTACCACTCTTATCACTGTTTAGTTCTCAGGAAACTAAATTGATTAGAGCTTCCCCACAACCTTCTCCTCTCTCAGCTTCAGTGGGAGGTTAGCATAATGGTTAACATGTTTACCTTACAAACATAAGGTGCAGGGTTTGATTCTCACATGGGGTAATTGGCTAGGCTGAAAATGGCCCATAAGGGCAGTTAGCCTTGTACTAATCTATGAACCTATACTGCACCTGCCCTCCTTCTGTCCCAGCATTATCTCTATCATCTCCCCCTACTCCCAACCTAGAACCCTTCTTAGCAATGAACAACATCTCCTTTCTGTATACAAGCCAAAAATCAAAAAAGACAAGAACCTTTACAGCTATTCCCCAGCTGAAAACTGGAATAAACTTCCGCTGGACATTTGAAATATTAAGCCAAAACACCAGTTCAGAAATGCTGCAAAATACTACTTAACCAATACATGGCTATGTCTGTGTAATCATCCCCCTGACTGACTTTATTCCTTTCTGTCATCTTGCCTCCCACCTTTCTTCCATACCTATTCACCCTACCTCCTTTCTTTTCCACTATGTTTCTCTACATTACTGTTGCTAGTTCTAGTTTTAAACTTTGTACTTGCATGATTTCTATAGACTCAAACTGAATATATTGAGTTATAGTAAGTTTGACCCACTGCAGCTATTCAGCTGAACTGATGATCAAGAATGTAATTTCTCTATTTGATTTTTCACTCTGTATTGTACCAAGCATACTTGTTAACCATTCAGAATCTTAATTTCTGTTATTTTATCTTAGTTTATTGCTACTGGTGGTAATTATGTTTATGTAGTTACGTATCAAGTTTATGTAGTTATGCAATTATGTAGCAATGTTTTTGTAGAGCTTTTCTCCCTGGGTCTCCACTGAAAAAGGTTTCTCTTGAAGAGTGTTAGTGAGGGGCTCTGCCTAATGTAGCTAGGAATTTTGTTCCAAAGCATGGGGAGTCTATGTGACAGGAATCTATCCCTCCAGCATGTTCTATTTATTGTTGTGGTGAGGTTTAACTCACTAGAGCGAGTGGCTCGCAGTGACTTGGATTTCTTTAGGTGGAGCATGTCCATCAATTCTGAGTTGGACATGGCTTTGTAAGTCAGGCAGAGATCACCTCTGAGTAAGCGATATGCAACTGAGTACAGCTGGAGTTTTTCCAGTCGCGCTGCATAGGACATATATTTGAGGCCAGTAATCCTCTTGGTGAGGTACTTTTGTGGTCTTTCCAGCTGTTGGAAGTGTCTTGTGAGGTACATCCCAAATGGGGCATTGTACTCTATTATGGGTCTGATGAGTGATGAGTAGACGGGCACTATAACCTCTTTATTTCTAGATGCGAACCCTTTAGTAATTAGATGGGCTACATAGAAGGATTTCCTTACTACTTTGGCAATATGATTGTCAAAGGAGAGATTACTATCTACCTGGGTCCCCAGATCTCTTATTACCTCTTCTGTATTAAGGGGGCTGCCACCTATGTGGTAATTCATGGGTGTTTTGTTTTTCCCCAAACTGGGATGACTATGCATTTTTTGGCATTTAGCTTGAGATCATGACTTTGACACCAGGTGTCAGTCTCAGTAAGGCCCATTTGGAGAATGTCTGTGTCAGCTGGAGAGTCAATTATGGCTCCCAGTTTGCAGACATTGGCAACCTTGGTTAGCTATAGTCCTCCTGTGTTTGCCTGTACTTCTGAGAAGTATATGCCGAACAGTAGGGGTCCCAGGACTGAGCCTTGTGGGACACCACTTGTGACTGGTTTAGAGTCGGACCTGGAGCCCGCTATTCTTACCATGTGAGTTCTGCCTGTAAGCCAGTTGGCAACCCATCTCATGATGTAGGAGTTTATGTTCAGGCTGGTGAGTTTTTCTATAATTTCCAAGTGGCGAATGGTGTCAAAAGCCTTGGTGAGGTCAAGGTAGGCTGTGTGAACTACCTTCCACACATCTATGGCCTTGGTGACTGTCTTGAAGAAGTCAACCAGGTTTATTAGGCATGATCTGCCCTTAACAAAGCCAAACTTGGTTGGGTCAAGTGTTTGGAGTTTCCCAATGTCTTTGTTAATGAGTTCCATGGTGATGCGCTCCATAGCCTTGCAGACCAGGATAGTCAGGCATATGGGGTGATAGTTACCAGGGTCAGTTATGGCCCTTCCTTTGTGGAGCAGAATAACTGTTGCTGTGTGCCATTTTATGGGCACATAGCCTGTGGAGAGGCTGAGGTTGAACAGTGTGTTTAGGTGGGGGGTTAGTTCATTCTGTAGTTCATGCAAGACACAGCCTGGGACCCTATCTGGCCCCATTGATGCTGTGCTTTTGGCTTTTGAAAGGGCTGTTTTCACCTGTGCATCTGTGATTTCTGGGACACTACACTTTTCCAGTATTGTTGTGTGCCCTTTTGGGGGTGAGAGGAGGGTGAAGTTTGCACTGAATCTATCTGCCAGGATGTTGGCAATATCAGTGGGTTCAGTATATTTTGTGCTATTTTGCACTAGCGCAGAGCATATCTGTGAGTTACCACTTAGATTCTTGGCATAGCTAAAGAAGGCTTTGTGGTTATCTTTCTAATCCTTGACTATTTTTCTTTCGAAGTTAGCCTTGGAGGATTTTATGAGGGACCTTAGTTTCTTACTGATACTGATCAGGGATGTCTTTCCTTCTTGGGATTTGCTTTTTTTCTGAACTAGTTTCCTCCTTCTATTGTATAGCCTGTTTATAGCAGGGGTCCACCAGACTGGTTTCCTTCTCTTAGAGGAGTGAGTCTTGGTTTTGCTAGGGATGGCATGATCCATGCATCCTTGTAGGTGCTCATAGAGTGCATTTGTAAAGGTTCCTGCATCTTGGACTCTGTTATCCTTTAGCGTGAGGACTGTGAAACTTACCACCTCTGTCTTAAGTAAGGTGAAGTTTTCCATAGAAAAGTTTTTCATTGTGGTTTCCTTGGATGGAGGTGCTGGTGTGGTGTGGACATCCAGGGTGATTAGTTTATGGTCTGATCTAACCAGTGACAGGTTGACATCTGGTGTGGAACACCTGTCGCCCATGTTGGTGATGACCAGGTCCAATATGTTTTCACCTCTGGTAGGTGAGTTTACCAGCTGATCCAGGACATTTGAGTTGATACATTCCAGGAAGCACTGGACCTGGGAGTTTGTACTTGAGTAGTTTTCCCAGTTAACGGTAGGGTAATTGAAATCGCCCAATATCAGGGTGTTCGGTAGGACCTTTATGTTTTCCACTGTCTCCAGAAAGGCAGAGTGGTGGTCCTGGGTCATGGAGGGTGATCTGTAGCAGGTCACAATTTGCATTGCAGATTTGCCTGATGTTAGTTGCACATGGATGATCTCTGAGGTATCATGCTGTGCCACTAACCTGGAGGTGCAGGTATCCTTGATGAATATGGATACACCCCCTCCTTTTGTGTTTCGGTCTATGTTCTGTGGCTGAAATGTGTGGTATGAGTTGTAGCCTGGTAGTGCTGGTGTGCTCTGTGGAACCTTGAACCAGGTTTCAGTTACTGCACAGATGTCGATGTTCTCCATACTGAGGAGTGCTTTGAAAGCATGCATTTTGAGATTTAATCTCCTGGCGTTGAGTAGCATAGACCTCATTATTTTATTTTTGCTGTTTACGGAGGTGAGTTTGACTTTTGAGCCTTGCCTAAAAAAGGCACTATGTGGGCAGCAAGAGCCTTGGTGAGTATTTGAAAGCCTAGAGGTGACAGATGCAAGATGTCCCTTGCGAAGCAATGAGGCTTGTCGATCATGCCGTCCCAGGCTGACAGACACTGAATCCCCTTTGAATGACACCAGAAGCTTAGCCAATTGTTGAAATTGATAATTTTTTCTTTATACTGCAGTATCATTCTTGGTGAGGGCAGGATGCTACTCAGGGTCAGGGTCATACACACCTGGGCTACATGATCAGAGAGCTCTTCCATTTCTCTTTTCATGTAGTCCAGGGAGGTACGTCTCAGGTCATTCACACCAACAATGAACAATGACAGAGTCATATTTGTTCTTGTTCTGGAGTGACCTGAGTGCTTGTGTTATGTGGCGGATTCTGGCTCCCACCAGGCAACTAACAGTAACCTTCTCCTTGTTCAGCCTAGTGAGTGGGACATCAGTGTGCCTGACTATAGAGTCACCTATTACTAGTGTGTTAGGTATGTTATTTCACCTTAAGGGCTGTGATTGTGTGGCACGCTGATTTTGTGCTTTATGTGTTGTCTGGTTTGTGACGGGAGGTGCAGGTTTTTTGAGTGTTTGCTTTGGAGGTCTCTGATGCTTTTGCAGGTTTTTATTTAGAGCCTCCGAGTATGATTTCATGTATTTATGTGTATTTTTTGCCAGTGCTGGTTTAAAATGTCTATGTGAGGCTGGAGGTGTTGTGCAAGTGTTAACCTTCTCCTCATGACTGCCTGTTCCAGTCTTGGGTGGAGAGAGCTTAGCCTCCAATTTAGCTATATAATTGCATCTCTCACATATGTTAATGTTTTGTGGTAGGAGGAGAGGGTTGTCTGTGCACATGAGGCAGTTGTAACATTGCCTCTGGATACCCAGGTTCACCAGCTGTACTGGAGAGTATACCTGAAATTGCCCTTTGGTCATGCTTGAAAAGTAGGGTGAGCTGCTTAGTTTCTTGGTTGGTGAGGTGTGAATAATGGGCCTTGCCCTGCTGGGCAATCAAGTGTCGGGGTATATTAGTGCTTGCTATTAGGTCTGAGCAAGTGATGGACTGTAGGATGCTTTTTAAGTGCTTAGGTTGAGAGTTAGACTACTTTCCAGGGGAAAACTGAAGAGGAGACTTGGTAGAGCCGGGATAACTTTAGCCATAGCTAACTGGCACTGCCCGGAAGTGCAAAACTGTGCAAATGCAGTTGTTTTTACAGCAGGGAAATGAAAGAGATAGAAATTAGCCCAAAATGGCATATAAACTACTAACTTCTGGGCTGGAACCACAACTCCAGGGACAGATAGCTACTCAAAGCTCCATCTCTCGCAGGTGAACAGAGAAACCTCCCTCTATCCAAGTAAGGTATGGGCAACTCAGAAAATTGTAACACAGCCCTGAATTCAGCACTAGCCTGAAAACTGGATAATACTAGCTTAGAAAGGTGGGAAACAAGGATACATTTTTTTTTGAAAAGATAAGGCAAAACACTAAAAAATACACTTAAAACAGCTTTAAACAACTACAAACAGTACAAAATACACTTAAAGCAGCTTTAGACGACTACAAGCAATCAGAAAAGGCTTTTAAACAAATTACACAATTAACCAGTAAAAAAATTTCAAACATGAGCCCTGTTCCTGTAGTCTTCAATCAGACAAGTTCTAACTGCACACTCCTGCCACTGGGGTGCAGGGGAATCTTCTCCAAAAAGAAGGCCTGAATTAGTGCTCAAGTTATACAAACAAAATTCCCAGCCTCTCCTCACACAAGAGTGCAGACCACGAGCCTTCTTAATGTAAAATAACTGGCCTGAAGCCCAAGTGCTTAAACCAGAACTAATACACTTTTAGAATAACAGACACTGAGCCTTCAATCAGCAGTTCCCAACTTAGAAGGATGTAAGCTACCTGTCCTACCACAACAGTGCAGACTACAAACCTTCTTAATGTAAAACAACTGGTCTGAAGCCCAAGTGCTTAAAACAAAAGGCTTAGAATGATGGTTACACCAAGCAGTAATAAATACAATTAAGTACTTTTAAGATGATGCAAAAGCAAAATTAAGTAATAAAGTAGAAAGAAACACAAATACAGTAAAAGCAGATGAAAAAAGTGCACATTTTTTTTTTGAGTGAGCAAATGAGATAGGCCCAGGAGGAGTATCCAAATGCACATTTACAAGAGGGGCAGGCAGTTTCAAAGCCACCTAGATTAACACCAAAACAAAAGCAGGTGCGTGGAGAACTAACTGAAAAAACAGAGCCACAACTTCCAGCTAGATAGTATTCAATGCAACACAAACAAATTAATTTAAATGCTGTATTATTTGAAAAAAGTACAGATAAAGATTTACTTAAATTCACTTATACTTCCAGTTGATTGCATGTAGGTCTTAGCTAGCCAAAGCTCAGAGTTTAAGCTGAAAATAATCCAAAATGTACCACTTATATAAGGTAGAAACCGAATAACAATGAAGTGAACTACCCCCACTTATCACTGGCTATGCAGGAATTCTAGCAAGCACTAAATTCTAACACGCATTAACTGAAAAAAACAGAGCCACAACTTCCAAATAAATCAATTTAAATGCTGTATTATTTGAAAAAAGTGCAGATAAAGATTTACTTAAATTCACTTATACATCCAGTTGATTGCATATAGGTCTTAGCTGGTCAAAGCTATATGCCCCCCCCATCTTCATACACACAAACAGAGAACTTTTTTTCATTATGTAACTGCCTTCTCTGGTTATTATCATGTATGCTTTTCAGTATACATCATTGCCTTCACAATCGGTGCTTCTGTAGAAGAAGCTGTTTTTATCAAAACAGAATAAGAACTGTGAAAAGTTATAGTTGAAGGTATGGATCTTGTTTTAACCATCATTCATCTCACAGAACCCATTATGATTTAATTGCTTCCATTTCTGTCAACATCTGTAGCAACAGTGGTAGCTTTTGTAATCCCTGGGTGGGAGACATGATCACTTGCTCTAAGGAAAATCTATTTGCAGTTAAGAAACCATCCATACATTTAGAAGAGGAAATAGAACATTTTCCAAAATATTTAATGTATACTTAGTGCAGCCACACAGACAGCAAGTAGAAGGCAAACATTTTTTGATGAATGAATGGATTTAAAAGCTGTAATGCACTTTACTCTAGCACACTTCTGTTTTTCTGGCATTTAAGTATATAACAGCTTTTAAAGCTGTGAAAATTTTTCTCACTGTGTTCTGTGATGGCTGTCTTTAAGCTCTACCAGAAGATAGGATCTTAACAACAATATTAAGTGCTTAACACAATATTTCTAAGTACCTTTTTATGTCAGAAAAGTCTTAAAAAAGTCACCCTTTCCTGAATTCAGAGTATAATCATGTTGTTGTTGTTGTGTCTTTCGGCTTTTTCCAGTTAGGGGTCGCCACAGTGGAACTCCAGTCCACTAATGATTGGCAGTAGATTTTTACGTGCCGAGTTGCCAGCCCTGACACACAACCTTCAATGAAGGTACACCCATTCACACATGTCTCCACACAGAAGACGCTTTAGCTGAGAATTGAACAGGACAACATCTTACTGTGAGGCAACAACGCTACCGCAGCACCACCACCACAGTTCAGAGTATAATCATAATGACCCTATTTACTAAACAGCTTTTATTTGTGCATGTAAAGCATCCTTTCCTTTCTTTAAGGATGCCATGGCATGTCTACCACATTGTTCACTCATGACATTCAGTACAGATTCAAAAATATTCCAAAGTCTTTTACTTCCACAATAAATATTTAAAATGTTTCCCTCCTAGAGGCTTAATAAACCTTTAAAGAATCCATGTTGCACAAATGTTGTGCCATGTTAGTTAAAGATGCCAAAACTTTCTTTACTCAGATTCACACCTCTGCTAATAGCTGAATTTCTGCAGTGGAAAAATTATTTGCAAAATGTTGCATGTACAATGCAGTATGGTTTGCTGTCTGAACTTTCATCTCAAGGCAGTCGCTCCATAGGTCACAGCATTTGCATATTTGTTCATGCTCCAATGATATTCTGAATGTAATCAGCTGCAAAAAGAATTATGATTAAACTTTATTAAGAACATAAAGTATATCTGTATCGGTCTATATATTTATCTCTCCAAAAAAATATTAATGTCATTACTTTTTTCACTGCCAACCCCCAATATTGGCCTATATTTAAACTGTCTATCTCTTATCACTTCATCACTTACTCTATTTTATGTGGGCAAAACAATCAGAAGGTTAAGAGAAAGAATAGTGGAGCATAAATCTGAAGTAAGGAGAAAGGTATTAACAAATGCCTCGAGTAAGCATGCCATGGATAAAGGTGAAGGGCATGTTTTTAAGTTTAGGGTGTTGAGTAAAGTGGAAGGGAGTTTAAGGAAGGGTGACATTAATAATTTTTTGGAGCTGAGGGAATTAGTGGATTATCAGGCTCCAGGCGGATGTATCCCCTGGTTTGAATAATGCAGTCAGCTTGAAGCCAGTATTGGTTAAGAGACAGAGAGAGAGAGGCTTTAATAGGGTATAATTTGATATTTTGTTTGATGGAGTTCATTATAGGTTGCTGGCTGTTTTTCATGTATATATATGTTAGATATAAATATATTGTTTATATAAAGTTGCTTTATTATTATTTTCATTTTTATTCTGAGTTTTATCTTCCATACAAATGGAAGAATTTTATGCAGGAATTTTTGTTTTTATGAGCTACATATTATTTTTAGGCTTGATTGTTAATTAGTATGTGGGATGGGCTGAAGCATGTAATTTTATGTTCTCCTATTTAAATGCTGATTTTTTGTACTGATTTATACTGATGAAGGGTGTAGACCCGAAAGCTTTATCTAATAAAGTTCTTGGTGTGGTTTTGTTGTCTTGCTGAATTATAGCAGTATCACCAATTGTTTTTCATTTATGACCGTGTAAATACCCATCCAGACATGCAGTTTGTGTTTGAAGGAAGATAATGTATCACACTGCTAAATTTGCAGTGAATGCCTTTTCCAGAGGTGAGTAAGGCATTATGTAATGAATCCATCTTCCCACCATATTTCATTAATTTGATGATAAAGGTTTATTGTTTTTTACTTTATTAGGGGAATTGTTTGATTTATGGATATGCATTAGATCCCGGAATCCTGATTCATTGATGGTATGGAAGGCAGGGAACAGATCACCCCAAAGGAGTCTATAGAGCACTAAAGGGACAGTGCTTCTAGTATTATCTGGTAAGGTCAGGGATTTGCTTTTAGCCAGTGATCTTTTAATTAGGAACCTCGGCAGTATGTCCAGTTGATTGGTATGCCTAGTGAGGTACATCCCAAAGGGTGCATTGCTGCAGAATGTAAGGGGGCAATGACGTTTTTAATTCCTTGTGCTTGCTGACCACTGTTGCAACATGGTCATCAAAGGAAAGGAGTTATCAACCCATGTTTCAAGATCTGTAGATGCATTTTCATTTTGGGGTGGGGTGTTATCTGTGCTATAAGCTGAGAAGAGGGATTGTCTGCCAAATGTGACAATATTGTACTATTCTGCATCTTCTTGGAAGATACTTTCAACTCTCCAGAATGATCCATTATATCTTGGTGTAATTATTTTCTACTGAATTTTGGAACTTTTTGAGATGGTCACTCACAGAACTGTGATCAGACTCTGCACTTATATACTAAAGATGCAAATGGTTCCCTTTGTAAAATCAAATATCTGTTGATTTTTAATACATATTAGTTAATACTAGATGTTGAACTCTTATATATAGACGTCTTGCATACACACTGGACCAAAACTGTAAATTATTTTCTTGGAGACTCTCCAATGTCTTTTTACATAGTAGACCTATTTATGCTTTGTTTTTCAATACTTGTTTTCATTTTGATGGGAGGTTCTGTTCACCAAACAAAGGAATTAGCCACATGTCCCCACTTTCCACCATCTTTTGCTAATTTGACCATCTTTTTGTGGAAAATGAGTACATATTTGGGAATATTTTTTCAAGAAGTATTTTGTATACATATATGATCTGATTCTTATGTACAGACTGAATATCTATCAGGTAGAAACATTTATTGAAGATCTCAATAACAAAAGATTTACTTTGTCATTTACTTATTCTGTGTTCATGCTTAAGATCTATTTTTTGAATATTGTACTGGCTGGTACTCATGGTTAGTTGACTACAACTGATACATACTCAAAACCTCCCCTGCCATAAACTGTTTATATGTTTCTAGTCTCCTAACCGCCCCCCCCATTCCGCTCAACCTCTTAGTGAAAGAAATCCTTAGTGCAGTGCCTAAAATAATGGGGGGCAAAGGCTCACAAGTAGGGACAGATTTTAAATGTTGCTCTTTTAAACTTAGAAGGTTGCTAGAGTAACAGGATTTGTGTAACATGATTTTTTCTGAAGGATATGAAGTCTGAAACTCAAATGTATGTCATTATATAGCGATTTCAATCATTATTAATTTGCCAGAAAAACACAAATTTTATGAAGAACAGACCAAAAATATGAGGCAAAATTCTGGACATTCTGCAGAAATCTTTACATTTGAGAGGTATCCCCCACCCCACGTTGTTACTTTATTGCCATGCAAAGTGTTTTGACATTTGAAAAGACTGTGTAACAAAAGAGAAGACTTTCTTTGTGAGGCTGGTGTTACAATGAATATGTTCCATGCCAGTCACCAAAATAAATATGATCTACTGAGTAAGACTAATTATGTCTCCACTTAGAGTTAGTTTTGATTTCATGAAGAAACAATGTGACAATGAAGCAAAACAAACATCTTTTGTAACAGAATATTCTGTTATTGCAACTTATATTACTCAAAGTTTGTAAGAAGGTTAATTTATACTTTTTCTAGATCAAGTACTGTCTGAGACTGCAAATACACAAACCATGGTTTCATGTAGTAGATGACAGAGTATGTATAATTAGGTAGCACTTAACCATTATGCTAAACAATCAGAAATGTTGAACAGCAGCTCCTCTGTCACAGGTAATTGTACCAGCGGAAAGTACATCTTCTCCAGGTATATTGTCTCTAGTTTTAATACCATTAAAGGCAAGATGTTTATTTTGACACAGATTTATGGTTATATCAAGGAAGGGGTGATATATGCCCTAAGGTGTCTTTGCGGCCTACTGTATATAGGGTAGACTAGTATAAGTTAAAAAGTAAAGGTACAAGAATGCCTTGGAGACAGTTGAAATAATAATACAGAAAGCCCTTTAGCAGTATTTTATAACAAGGTATATATTAGTCAGTCACATTTCGGTGATTTTCTTCATTTACAGTTACAATCCTGTAAGGAGTTTGTTTGCATATTAAACAGTGTAAAAACTTAAATGATCAATATGAAGAATGTTAATTTATTTTAAAATGTAATACTCAAATTCATAATATGACCATTGGAAGATGGCTCCACTACCTTGTGGATATCCTCTGGAAAAGTAAAACCTATGGGAGTAAGCCCAGACAGAAAATCCGGAGTGAAGCCCCTAAGGCGGTTGGTTGTCAATGCTGACTTCCTTCCTGCAGCTTCTGCAACCAAGCTGATGCCAAATGTTCCTCTTCTGCATTCCTTTGGTCTACATCAGGGAGGCCAAGAGGAGGATCCTGCCAAATGGGCATCCCAGGATCTGCATATACTATGCCCAGGCTTGTGTCCAGGAGAGGTCACTTCAGTAGTACTGCTGCTCACAGTGTCAGAAATAACATGGCAGTAATGAGTTATAAGTCCAGAGTGATTGGCATAAGCTCAGATGCTATAGGTTGTCTCCAACAGTGGGAGGGACCATTGTAGTCCCACTGGTCACCTACCGCCCACCTTAAGCTGGGCAGCCCCCTGGCAGTACGATGCTCACCCGTCAGTCTGCCTGCTTCAATGGGTGCTTGGAGCTAAGTTAAATACTGAAATGCAGACTGTAAAACCCTGCACCAGGTAATGGAAAAAAAGACAAGTAAACTAGCAGTATTGTGACCAGCAAGATGGAATGTCAGGACATTATACCCTGTGCTCTCTGATGATCTTCACAAGATCGATGACTCCAGGAAAACAGCCCCACACCAATATTGCTGCACTGCAGGAGACCAGACTTCCAGCAAGTGGCAGTCTCAGAGAACAGGAGTGCAGGTTCTTTTCACAGGGAAAGGAACCAGAGGAACAGCAATTGCATGGTATTTGTTTTGCAGTAAGAAACTCCGTTATCTTCATTCAAACCTCCATCAAAAGGTACAGCTTGAATCCCCTCTCTGCCTCTCAACATCTTCAGGTCCAGTAATCATCCTGAGCATTTATGCTTCCACATTCTGCTCCTCAGTTGAGATAAAGGATGAGTTTTTCATGGAGCTTGAGACTGCTATCAGAGTGATACCTTCCACAGAACACCTGTTTTTGCTTGGAGACTTCAGCGCTCGAGTTGGAGTTGACCATGACTCTCGACCCAGCAGCATTGGACAGTTTGGGGTTGGCAAGATGAGCAAAAATGGGCAGAGACTGCTAGAGTTACACTCTTACTACAACCTCTGCATGACCAACACTTCCTTTGCCACCAAGCCTAACCACAGAGTTTCCTGGTGACACCCAAGGTCCCATCACTGACACCAGCTGGATCTTGTTACCACTAAAAGATGCTTGCTGACCTGTGTCCTTGTCACCTGCAGTTATGCACATTGACTGTGACACCACTCACTTCCTGGTTGGCAGCAAGGTGCGTCTTCAGCCCAATCAGAAAGTACTCCCTCATATCAACAATACCCGGGCATCAATGCCAGACCTGCGCAAGCATTTTGATGTGTTGAAGTGAGGTGGAACTACATCCATGATACCATCTACAACTCTACCATGAATGCCTTCGGTAAAAGAGAGAGGCAGAACCCAGACTAGTATGAAGCAGGAATCGCTGTGACTGAACCAGCACTCACAGCCAAGCAAGCAGCACTGCTCAACTACAAGAGGGAGCCTTCAGAGACAACTCTGGCTGCACTCAAGAAGGCCAGAAATGACACTCAGGGGATTACTCGGTAATGTGCCAATGACTACTGGCTGAACCTCTGTCATAGCATCCAGCTCGCCTCTGACTGTGGTAACATCCATGCTGTGTATGAGTCTTTAACCCCAGCACAGTCAGGATTATGCCTCTAAAGTCTGCCTCAGGTGAAGTTATTATAGACTGAGGCAAACAGATGGGTAGACCATCATCAGGAGCTCTACTCAAAGGAGACCATTGTTGCTGATGTAGTGATTGAAAACACAGTTTCCCTCCATATCATGGAAGAGCTTGATGATCCACCCTCTGTAGAAAAGCTCGGCCAGCCATCAACTCCCTTTCCTGTAGTAAAGCTCCAGGAAAGGATGACATCTACCAGAGGTCATCAAGGCTGTCAACCAGTCTGTTCTGCTCAGCCACCTGCACAAGCTCCTGTTAAAATGTTGCAGGAAGGAACAGTGCCCCAGGATATGCATGATGTTAACATCATCATCACTCTGTTTAAGAACAAAGGAGACCAAACTGATTGAAACAACTACCGTGGAATATCCCTCCACAGCATTGTTGAGAATGCCTTGGCCTGCATAGTTCACTATCAGAACAGGTTTACCCTGAGACTCAGTGTAGATTCAGAGCAGAAAAGGTCCATGATTGATTTGATCTTCTCATTAAGGCAGCTGCAAGAAAAATGTCGCAAGCAAAGGAAACCATTGTACTTTGCCTTCCTTGATCTAACCGAGGTACTTGATTTGGTCAGCAGGAAAGGCCTCTTCACCTTACTACAGAGGATTGGATGTCCCCCTAAACTCCTGAGGATGATAATATCTTTCCATGAAGACATGCAAGGTGTCGTACAATATGATGGCTCCTACTAGGGTTTATTCCCAGTCAGGAGCAGAGTGAAGCAAGGGTGTGTAATTGCTCCTACACTCTTTGGCATCTTTTCTCATTGCTATTGTCTCATGTGTTTAATGGTCCAAAGACAGTATATACCTCCACAATAGAAGTGTTGGTAATCTCTTCCACCTCACACATCTTTGAGCAAAGACCAAGGTGTGGACAGTACTGATCAGAGAGTTGTTGTTTGCAGATGACATTGTCCTGATTGCTCACACTGAGGAAGCATTGCAATGTCTCATAAGCTCCTTCGCTGGTGCTTGCAAAGAGTTTGGCCTCACAATCAGTCTCAAGAAGACCAACATCATGGGCAGAATGTCACCAGTACCCCCTGTATCCTCATTGGTTATCACATTCTCGGGGCGGTGAAGAACTTCACTTACTTGGGCTCCACCATCGCAGTAACCTCTCCCTGGATGCCGAGCTGAATAGCTGGATTGGTAAGGCAGCAACAGTGAGGGTCAGGACCAACTCCAAATTGACCATCAATACCAAGATGAAGGTGTACCAAGCATGTGTGCTTAGCATGCTGCTCTATGATAGTGAAACATGGACCCTGTACTTCTGCCAATAATGCAGACTCAATGTGTTTCATCTACACTGCCTCAAAAGGATCACGGGCATCACTTGGCAGGACCGCATTCCAAAAAAGAGCATCCTAGAGCAGGCAGGGATAACATGTATGTTCGCCTTGCTCTCCCAAAGGCACTTGTGCTGGCTTGGTCATGTCAGCCGTACGCAGGATGGTTGGATTCCCAAAGACCTTCTGTATGGCGAGCTTCCCTCTGAATCCAGACCCACAAGAAGTCCCATTCTATGCTTCAAAGATGTCTTCAAGTGTGACATGAAGGCAGGCAACATCAGTCCAACAGGCTGGGAAGCTACAGGCGCAGACCGTACTACTTGGAGACTGGCTGTGAAGGCAGATAGCCAGATGAGTGAGAAGAAGAGAGAGGAACTGTGGGAGCAGACTGGAGAGCACAGATGGCAGAGGACAGCTGCGTTATCTACACAACCAGGTGCTCATCACATCTGCACAAACTGTAGCAGAGTCTGCCAGTCAAAAATCAGACTTCACAGTCACAGCAGGCACTGCATTTCAACCATTGACTGATTTTGTGACGTGACTTTATTGTCTCTCGAGACAGAGAAAGGCCAGCACTGGAGACTGAGCAATAAGTGTAACTGCAAACATTTAATGGATTAGGATTAAGTAATCGCACTAAGTGTCATAAGCATTTATTAATTGGTCAAATCGCTGTTTTTGTATTTGTAATAAGCGCTTGAATCATTTGATTTTAATTGTATTAAAGACAGCATGCCAAAGTGTTTGAGTTAATATAGTGTCTTTTTTCCATGCCTATAAATTTCATATTTTACTGTTTCTACATATTTTTCTGTTATATTGGTTAATGTATCAATGTAAGCTAATTATAATTACTGTTTGTCTTTAGGGCTGCCAAAAACAATTGCACTACTAGAGAGAAAGAGAGATTTATATCAGATTATATATATCAACACACACACACACACACACACACACACACACACACACACACACACACACACACACACACACACACACACACACACACACACACACACACACACACACACACACACACACACGCACACACGCACACACACACACACGCACACACGCACACACACACACACACACACACACACACACACACACACACACACACACACACACACACACACACACACACACACACACACACACACACACACACACACACACACACACAACATTTTTGGATTGAGTATTTTTATGCATTGTGGCTATTGTTTTATTCTGTCTGTGAAATGTGTAGGGTCACCATTTAAAAGTATATTTGTTAAGGGGTAACCCCATACCACTGTCTGGTTACATTGCTTGCACCAAACCAAGCAGTTTGTAAGTGAAGTCAGTGAGAATCAAACTCAGGATTATAAGATGCAGCCAATTAACTGCATATAGCTTCAGCTCTATGTCCTAAAGTGAATAATATCAAAATTAGAGTGGCATAATCAAATTCACAGTCTTTCAAGATAAGTGTAGCATTTTAAGTGATATTGTTCAGAATATTTTGTTATATTTTATCTAATTTTCAGTCTATTGTCAAAGACTAGCTTTGGCTGGTGATATTTATTTCTGTGAATCGTGGAAATGTGCAGATAGGTCAACCACCTTTCAAACTTAGTCAAAACCTTTACTGGGCATTTGAACTTGCATGATATTGGATTGTCCATGGCTGTGACAAATGTTTTAACAGCAGCAAATGATATATACTTCTGTAAGCCATTGCAGTTTCAGCATGTGTTATATTTCTTGTGGATTCCCCTAACCAGCCATAAACAGTAGGAATAATTTATCTTATTAAACTAACACTACCTGATTTACTGTCAGATTAATCAGTTAGCCCATCACTTATAGCATCACTTTAACAATCTTTAAAATGATCTGAAGCCAATTATGCCATGCCTCCTTGCCTTTTGCATGCAAGAAGGATAAATAATCCAGTTACAAAAAAAAAAAAATATTGCAAATCACAATTCTCCTAGTGTGACTGCAGATTTCTAGATTTTACAGCTAACATATTGTATTATGAAAATAATGTTTTCATTTTGTCCTTATGTTTAAATCTTCAGGGCTATGATTTCTATGTAGTAACTCTGCTATCATTTAATTTTAAAATGTACAATGGATACAATAGCATACAAATACATTATAAAATACAATAGAGTATTTTACAAGACTAAATGATTCATTTAAATGGAGTAAGCAGGTGAGTCTGTTCAGAGTGATATGATATGTTTAATTTTGCTGCCACCTTTCTTCTATGAAACGTGAAGCATCTGCTTTCCTTTACAGTATTATTTGAAGAAACACAGCAAACTTACAGGAAGAAAAACTAAACTGTAGCATTTACTTTTCAGGAACACAGTATCCCCACAAACATGGGGTATGCCGTGGCTCCACATCACTCTGGTGTCTATCCCGTCCATGTACAGTTATATGAAGCCTGGAAAAAGGTGTGGGGAATCCAGGTGACCAGCACAGAGGAGTATCCACATTTAAAGCCCGCACGATTCAGGCGTGGATTTATCCACAACAACATTATGGTAATGTTTGTTAGATCTGCTAGAGCTGTAATCTTTGGTCTATAAAATAGCCTATGCATGTGTTATTTAATATTTGGATTGTGTTACTGTTATGACTGATTGAAGATGTGGACCATGGAAGTAATTCTTCACTGTGGAAATGAGGGAGTCAAGTAAGTTGGATGCTTCATTAGAAAATTGTTGTTTGTTATTATGGCTGAATAAGCAGATTCCAAATTAAATGGCCATAATAGGGAAGGAGTTAGAGAGATAGCTTACCTACTTTTCATGGACTGTCACAACCCATGTTCCAAACTCGCGTAGTTATTAATTGCAGTTGTTTCCAACTAAAATTATCCATTCCACTTCCCATGCTAATAAATAATGAAGACTTTTATTTTTAAAAGAAAAGCTCACTCAACACATTTCCTTTACAGTTATGACATTTATGGTCTAAAATCTTGTTTCCATATTTTAAATTCTGCTGATTTCATTCAAATTTGCATGTAAATTAAACTTCTTTCTTTGATATGCCCTAGTGTGAAACCTTTCTGATGCTCTTACAAAGACCATGACTTGACTAGTGAAATGTGCTGCTTGAGTTTATAATATGTTCAGACCTAGTTCAGTAAAACTATTACCATTTTTTTTCTGTGCATTCCCTGAAGCACATTCGTTGGAATCTTATGTAAGGAATTAAACCTCACAAGATGAATATTTTACTGTGTGTTGTCATTTCAGTCAAGTTTGAGTTAAAGTCAGCTGAAAAGAATTTGGTCCTGTAGTTCCGGTGCTTTTGTCCTCTTTATGAGATTGCTAAAGGCCACAATGAAAATCATTTAATCAAGTCTTTACATAACATAGCCAAAATATTATTAATTTTTGCAATGTAAATTACTTTTTGGTTTTATTAAGTGAATACAAAGTTTTGCACATAATTGATTAGGGATTTTGTCAAACATTAGCACAAAATTTATGGCAAGTCATTTACAACAGCACACAAAACTTTTCTGAAATATGTTTAGACATTATCTTTTGCTCATCAATACTCAGAATATCATGACTGGTACTTGTGAGGATTTACTGCTTATATAAATAAGTCTTAACCCAATTCCATTTTAAATGGTATCAGTATGATTTCCACAGCAGAGTAGGACACAGTGAGGGCGTGTGCTTGAGTTTCAGTTAAAATCAGTTTGGTGGGTAAGTTGGTAAGAATTATGCTTATGCTCACTCCCTGTTGTAGCAAGCAAAATAAATATTTATCAGTGTAAATGGTTTACTAACAGTGCAGATGGGTCAGGGTCGCCATGGTAGTTGTTACATTGTGAAGAGAATGGGAAAACACCAAGTAAAGAAGGTAAAGAACACATGGAAATGAAGAATGCTATTCCACAGTTTCACATTTTTTAGAAGTGATTTCATAGATAATGTGTATACAGACGGAGTAAAGCAGTCATTTGTCAGAATGTGGAACTGATCACATTTTAATACCTACAAACAATGCTTTATATTTTGATGTTCAGAATGTGGAACTGATCACATTTTAATACCTACAAACAATGCTTTATATTTTGATGTTCACAAATAAAGCACAGTTATGTAAGTAAACTTAACATAAAGGTAGATGTTCAAATTATCACTGCTGCAGCAGTCTTAGCTATACGGGTTATATCCTGCCAAGAATCTAACAGCCAGCCAGCATCCAGAGCTTCAGGGCACCTTCCACATGCCCAAACTGTCAGGCAGCTTAAGCTGAACTAAAAGACAAATGTGGTGGCCAAGCCCTTCAATGCTTTCCAGCCAAAAGCCAGAGGGAGGCTGAATACTGAAAGGACAATGCTAGGAAAAACAAAAAAATAAATAAATAACCACACCATGGCATAAACAACACACAAAAAAGCAGGGGAAATGGAGGGATGAGTAGCTGCTGCAGCATCTACTGTTATAGTAAGTTTATTTATACAGCTTTTCTATGTTCATCATAATGATTACTGCTTGAGTAGCCTTAGCTATAGGGTTAGATTACTACAGTTAACTATATTTGGGAGGTGGAAGGAGAAAAGTCCAAGAGCCCCTGGAGAATGGTCCTTGCAAAAGACAGATCTAGACCTATAGAAGGAATCAAGTTTATAGTGCTTCGTAAAAGGATGTGCACGGGACCAAGTTTCAGTTTCTAGAATACTTTTTGAATCCAGCCCCTTCCTGTCCAGCAGCCCTGTAGAGTGGGCCTTGACCCTGCCTGGACCAGTTTTGTTGTGGTGAGTATAACAAAAGGTAATAGCCTTAGACAACCATTTGCAAATAGTTTGTTTTCATACAGGTTGTCCCTTCTTTTTACCTTCACAAGAAATGATCAAGTGATCCAAAGATCTGAAAGATTTAGTTCTGCTAAGATAGTAGCTGAGTTGTCTGTGGGCATCTAATGTTTGGACTATCCTTTCTTTCTCCCCTTCTTTCTCATTTTGGGTTCAGGAAATTAAGAGAAGATGGACAGTTTTGCTTAAAGTAAACTCAGATGACACTTTATACAAACAAAAATTAGTTCTCAAAGAAAACCTGTCCATGTGGAAAATGAGATAGGGGTGACTCACTATAAAGAGCTTGCAACTCAGATACCTTTCTTGCAGAGGTCAAATCAATTACTAAAACTGTTTTCCATGTTTAGAACCTCAAGTTAGTCAGATTACTGGTTCAAATGGAACAAGTATTAACTTCTCTAACACAAATTTAATAACCCGTGGAGGGTCAACTGGTTTTCATGAAGGCCTCTTTTTGCAAAACTCCTATCAAAAACATTTTGACATGAGAATGCATTGAAACAGGAGGATTCATGGGCAGATGTGCTGAAATGGACAATAAATGAACCTGACAGATGAGTATGAAAGGCCATAGGATAGTAACTCACACAAATATTTTAAAATCAGAGAACAACTAGCTATGTGCCCACTGAATGCTGCACAGCAATGGTTATCCCACTCCACAAAGGATGAGCCATCACAGACCCCGGGAACTATTGACCTATTCGTCTGACAAGCCTGGTCTGCAAGGTCATGGAGTGTATCATCATGGAACTCATAAACAAAGACATCGGTAATCTCCAAACTTTGGATGCTACCCAATTCGGATTTGTAAAGGGTAGATCATGTATCGTAAACCTGGTAGACTTCTTTGAAACAGTTACCAAGGCCATAGATGAGGGCAAGGTGGTCCACACAGTCTACCTGGACCTCGCTAAAGCATTCAATACTATTCCCCATTCAGGAATAATAGATAAACTCACCAACCTTAACATAAACCCTTACGTCATGAGATGGGTGGCCAACTGGCTCATGGACAGAACCAACATGGTGAGAGTTGCAGACTCCAGATCCAACTCCAAATCAGTGACAAATGGAGTCTCCCAGGGTTCAGTCTTGGGACCTCTCCTGTTCGGTATATACTTCTCCGAAGTACAAGTGAACACTGAGAGTCTATGGCTAACCAAGTTCGCAGATGACTGCAAACTGGGTGCCATAATCAATTCCCCTGCCGATGTAGACATCCTGCAAAAGGGCCTCACCGAGATGGATACCTGGTGCCAAAACGATGGCCTCAAGCTAAATACCAAAAAGTGCATTGTCATCCTCTTTGGTAAAAACACGGTACCCATGAATTACCAAATAGGGGGAAGTTCACTTAACACAGAAAGTGTGATAAGAGACCTTGGGACCCAAGTGGATAGTAACCTCTCCTTTGATAATCACATTGGCACAGTGGTCAGAAAATCTTTCTACGTGGCCCACCTAATCACAAAAGGGTTTGCATCTAGAAAAAAGGAAGTCATTGTCCCCCTCTACTCATCACTTATCAGACCCCTCATTGAGTACAATGCCCCATTTGGGATGTACCTCACAAGACATCTACAACAACTGGAGAGGCCCCAAAAGTACCTCACCAAGAGGATTGCTGGACTCAAACAGTTGCCTTATGCTGACTGGCTCAAGAAATTCCAACTCTACTCGGTCACATATTGCTTACTCCGAGGAGATCTCTGTCTGACATACAAAGCTATGTCAAACCCAGAATTGATGGATGTGCTCTACTTAAAGAAATCCTAGTCTCCCTGAGCTACATACTCTAGGGACCTAAACCTCTTCACAACAGTAAATAGGACATGCTGGAGGGATAGATTCTTGACCCAGAGACTTCCAATGCTCTGGAACAAAATTCCCATCCACATCAAGCAAAGCTCATCATTAGCACTTTTCAAGAAAATCCTTGATGAGTGGACGGGTAATAGAAAATTCACCCCTGGGATCACATCTGTGGCTCTGCTTGATAGAGGGGCAGGAATTTAATCTACATGGGTAACGAAAGCCAAGACACTTTTCGCTAGGCTTACTTATGTCCTCGGGCCGATAGCCTAGTACCTACCTATGAACCTATGAATGGTTGCTGATTATGTTGTTGGCACCAACTAGAAAACCTTTCCTGTTTGCTAATGTATTATTTTCTAGTAGCACTTTTTTGCCTGTATTGGTGCCTGTCACACATCCTCAGTAAACAGATACCAAAAAGGAACTAAGGCCCTATTATCAATACAGTTAATTGAAGTTGATTGGTTTAGGGATGTTTCAAACACCCCTGTTCTTGTATGAGTAGATCCAGTCTGAGAAGAAGCTTGTGATAATTGCCCCTGTCCATTTCCAAAAGAAAAGAGAGAAACACAGTTACCTGGGCCAGAAGGGAGTCACCTTAATGACCTTGAGAGATTGCTTCTGAATCTTCAGACGTGCCCTGGATATTAGTGGAAAGGGTAGAAAAGCATACAGGAACATTCCTGCCCAACGGAAAAGAAAAAGCATCTGTCTTCCAGGCCTTTATACATGGAGTCCTGGAGCAGAATCTTTCTAGCTGATTTTTCAAAGAAGAGGCAAAGAGGTCTATTTGGGGAACTTTCCACAGATGGATCAAACCTTGGAAGACTGCCCTGATCTAGTTTCCATTCATGTGGGTCTGCCCTTATTCAGCTCAGCTTGTCTGCCACCCAATTCTGCTCTGGTGGAATGTAGGAAGCCTGTAGAGTAAGACTGTGTTGTGAAGCTATAGCCCAAGCTAACATGGCTAATCTGCAGAAGTGGGTATGACCTGGATCCCCCTTGTTTGCTGATGTACCACATGACTGTGTTATTGCCTATAACAACATGAAGAGGTCCCAAGGACTAAAGATGATTCAGAGAGTTTAGTGCCTTGATCAGGGCAAGCATCTGTTCTATATTTATGTGCTTGCATCTGTCATTGGTTTCCCCCACACCATGCACTTTTATCCTTCATAAAACTGCTTCTCAAAGTCCGAAGAATCTATGGTGACTGGCTGGTTTGCAACAGGAAAGGATAAGGGGGACCTAGATTTAGAGATATTTGTTGTCTCCAAAAAGTGATTTCTCTTCTGACAAACACAAGCACTGAGATCTAAAAGAAACTTCAGACACCACTGTATCGTTCTCATGTGGAGTCTTTCCACGGGTATCATGAGAGTCATATAAGACTTTGAAGAAGAGTCTGCAAAGATAAGCAAATTGTCTAAATATGGAAAAATGTGGATATCTTGTATTCTGCAATGAGCTGTTACTGGAGCCAAACACTTTGTGAACACTGTTGGTGCAGTGGATAGTCCAAAAGGTAAGCCAGAGAACTGATAATATGATCCAGATGCACTTAACTTGGATGAATAGAAATGTGATGATACATATCTTTTAAATCTAGTGTTACAAGATAACTTGAATGAGGAAGATGAGGTAAAAGGTTGTTCATTTTGAATATGGGTACTACCACAAATGGGTTTAGGAAAGAAAGATCCAGAACTGGTCTCCAAAAATGTTCTTTCTTTGACACTAAAAACACCATTGAATACAACCTCTTTCTCACCTGAGATCAGAAACTGGTTCTCTCACTTATTGGGGCAGCATGTAGCGAAGGACAGGTGGAAACAAAATTCTGGCAGGAGGATGAGGAATTACCCCTCAAAAGGAAGAATTACCTCCCACTGCAATCTGTAACCTTGATGAATGATCTTCAGAACTGATTTGTCTGAAACTATCCACTAATCCAGGTTCCACTCTAACAGTGTTGTACAGGTGCTCTGTTCCAAGTAAACTAGTAGCCTGTTCCAAAGATGTGGTAGTCGCAGGGAGATAAATCTGTCCCTTCAGTATGTCCTATTTAAGTCGCAGTCCATGTTTAAGTCCCTGGAATGAGTAGCCCAAGACCCATTTGATTTAAAGTACATATGTGTAACAGATCAGAATTTTTTCTGTTAAGCATCTCTAAAACTCATTATAAATGTTGTATCATACTTGCATAGATCTTTGTTTCTTGTCTGTAGTGTACTGTTGTATCTGGAGCTTTTCTCCCCAGGCCTCCACTGAAAAAGGACATGTGCCCAGTTGGGCTTTCCCAGTAAACAAATGTAAAATAAATAAATAAAATAAACTATCTGTTACCAGAGAGAAAAGTAGCGATTCAGACATTTTGAAAGAAGAAGAATGGGGTTGCCAGGGAGAGAGGGGGGGACAAAATATCTTAAGTAGTCATTCTGACTGAACTGTCCTTGATGTGGAGAGGTTCCAGAATTATTCTTGAAATGCCACTGAAATCTTTCTTAAACATCTGTTTAGCTACATTTTATTGAGAAAGTCTATTTTGTTTCTTACCAAAACTGGATGAAGAGTTAGAGAATCCCTTGGGAAAATTGGAAGAGGTGAGCTGAAAATTCTTAGAAATTCCATGTATCAGCTTACTCATTTTATCACACTTTTTGGTCACATCTACAGCAGAGGTAGCAAAAACTAAATCTCTTTCCAAAGAAGAATTTAAAATCTAATTTTAACATCACCTGGGAGGTTCTGCGAATGCAGCCGTGCTAACTTCCTCAAAACAGTCGCAGTGGCCTTAGCCCTGGAAGAAGTATCAACAAAGTTGTACACACACACTGTATTCAATGAATAGTGACTTGAGCAATACAAGAAATGAAATTATTTAAAGCAGATTTTTCCTCACAAGAATAAACTGCAGTCAACACATTCTTCATACTTTCACAATTAACCTTGTAAAAAGAAAGAACCGTTTGAAAAAAGACACCAAGAAACTAAAATTTGCTACTTCTTGGGTGGACAGCATGATAAGCTCCAGACCAATATTGGATGAGAAAGCATATATTTATTCCAAAACTTAAAAAATGTTAAGCTCTTTCATCCCGCATAATACACTCTGGGACTTCTTCAGAACAAAGAATATGTAAACAACAAGCATTTTTTATAAAGCCCATCAATCATTCAATAATCCAATTATACGCAGCTATTAATAATAAATTTTGTTATACCGTATGGGGAAGGAGGAAAAATAGTGAGAACAATTCTAAAAAAGAACTGAAATATTTTTAGATATATGGTTTCTCATCCGACATTGGTGTGGAGTTTATGGTGTTGTCGACCCTAGAAGTACCAAATTTTAGTTTCTTGGATACTTTCACAATTAGTCAGGACAAACCTTAATACTTGATCCTGACAATTCAAACTTCTGGAAATCAAAGTTGGAAAAGCATATTTTTTTCCCCTGTACTTATCAATAATATTCCCACCCTTATTAGAAATAGTAGGACTGGAAGAAATGTTACCAGCCGAAAGATTAATTAAAACTATAGCTGCTGGATCAGGTTTGGAAGGAATGTATAAAATCTTAAAAGACAAGGAATTTTATACTTCCTATTTACCTTTTTAGAACCAGCTGGCTAACAGTCAGGACAACTACAGGCAGTAACACACAAATCCTCCAAAGCTGACAGAACTGTAACACACAAATCCTCCAAAGCTGGCAGAACTGAGGGAATGTGTCAGGTTCTGTAAATTCCTTCTGTAACAGCTCATAGTATTTTCTTAGGGACTGAGAAACCTCAGTGTTATCCCACAGAAAACACAAGCACATTCTAGAAATAGTCAAAGAAAGAGAATCTTCCATAGGCAGAGTAAGAAACTGAGCTCTTCTCTCTGAGTCTGAATCATAAATTTGAAGAGAAAACCTTGTATCTGGCTCTGCATCCTTGTGTTCAGAATTACAATCTTGAATCGCTTCAGTATCTCTCTTTCTTTTACCAAAAACTATTTTACAAGGAGGATCAATCACCTGAATTAGACCCTAAGCCAGACCCAGTAAAGTACTCCTGTCTAAGGAAATTTGAGAAAGAGTAGATAGATACGTTTTTTTGTTTCCTTTTGACAGGAAACATGGGAGCAACAGTATTATTAATGGCATCAGCAGCTTCCCCAGGGATGGGCTCAACATTCTGACAAATCAGGGAATCATCCTCACAGAACCAATAAGAGTGGATCTCCACAGCTGCAGGCATGGAGCACACACTCCAGGCATGCATATCCACTCTTCCTGATGACAGAGCAGAGCTGGCATTGCTCATTGCTGCTTTGTCTTGCTAACCAGTGACTAAAGCACACGGACTATTAATTGCATCTGGAATGAGTTGCATTCAGAGTTTTAACCACAGAGCTATCTAATACATTAAATGATGATGTAGAATCATAAAGTGAATGTACAAAAAAGCTATCAGAAAAATATTACTGCCAAATGGTCGTACAACACAATAACCATGACAGAAAATCAGTGCATACCCAGGTGTTCATCGTGCTGATCACTGTTTCAGTAGTCGTAACTACATGGGTTATATCCTGCCAAGCATATAACAGCTGGCCAGCTTCCTAAGCTTCAGGGCACCTTCCACGGAGCCAAAATGTCAGGCAGCTCAAGCTGAGCTGACTAAAAGACAAGTCTGGGCGTCAAGGCCTTCAAAGCTTTACTGACAATGAACAGAATGCTCCTATGAGACTTTCGATAATAGACGGCTGGTTAGTACTTTTCCTTTGCTGGGCAGATAAGTTCACTTTGAAGAAAAACTTCCATTTAATCATTTTGCTTATTATTGATAACATTCACTTTAGGAAAGTTATTTTGAAGGTAGGAGTCTGTGTTTTAATGGACTGTTACAAGACTGTATCGTACTTTAAATAGGAGTGCTATTTTTTCCTTTTAGTTTAAAAGTAGTTTAAAGTACCTGTAAACTGTTTTTTGTGGAGAAATTGTGTTTATTTTATGCTGTGGGGCTGGAAAAGTGTTTTAAAGTGCTTTTTATTTTGTCTATGAAGAAAGGTGACTTTTAAAGACTTTATTTTTACTGGCATTTGCTGATGTTTTCCTCAGGAAAGAGGCACCATTTTTGACTTGCCCATGGAGCAATCTGTCAGACCCGTGATTGGTCCATCTTTCAGACACAAAACGAAAAACTTATTTGCCATCACAGCAGGCTGGCAATTTGCCTCAACCGCAGGTGGATGACTGCTGTGGCCATTGGTTGTACCTTAGACCACTCATATTTTACCTCGAATCCCTATAGTATAGCACCTACAGCCACTATAGACTGGGGGATAACTACAACTTAGGGAATAAATGGGTCACGTTTCAGTGATGGGCCAGATGGTTGGCAGACATAGGATAACAAAATGTGATTTAATGCAGTAAAAATAAAAACATTTTTGGAAAGAGAACTTAATAAAATAATTGCAAAGTAGCCTTTTGAAATAAAATCGTTGACAAGAGCCATCGTTCAAGAATTAAAGTCTCACATTATATAAAATCTGCATTGAAATTGTTTAAACATGGAATTTTAAAAACAGATATTCACCATATTAGACAAAGCCTGCCAACTAAAGAAGGTCTTGACTTCAGAATGCTCATCATAGTATCTCACTTCATGACATTAAGTTTGACATTGGAAGGTGGTTTCACAGTCACTTTTGCAAAATCACCTTTTGTGACAGAACTTTACAATAACAGTGAAATAAATTATTGAAATATGAGCTGTAGATGGAATGTTGAAATGCTGACCCCGTATACTTGAAAATAAAAATGCTATGAACTAATTATATCTATTGCAGAATATGTTGAAGCATAGGATCAACATTTTGCAGTCTGACAATTTTAATAGTATTTGTTGAAATCATTTAGAATATAATGCACAAAAACAATAAATACAGCTAATTTGAATAAACAAACGTAAATAAATGCATATGTAAATACATAAATTCATATAAAAAAGAATGATTTATCTCTGTTGTAAAAAGCAAATCTTGCAGATTTGCATGATAAGTATGAGTGGAAAACTTGGAAGGGGGCTATGCAATGAACTGCTAGCAAAGGTTGTAGGAATTAAAATTATACAGCATCTTTGTTTTAGTGTAGAATGTAAGTGTCATACAAATTTGTCAGATCTACTTTTTCTTTTCAATGAACTTAGTAAAGGGAATAAGCATCCTTGCAGTGAATATGAGCAGGTTATTGGTATGTCTGATACAAAGTCTAAGGGTTTTTACTTGTAATGCCGCATGGGCTACAAATTGTAATGTACGAGTATGTAATTATGTCATAACTGTTTTTAACAATAATTAATGAGTATTACAGAGACAATAAATTATACAGCCACAAACTCTGGGCTTCAGTACGGAACAATCCTTTTTGTGTGTCCAACAGAATGAGACATTTACATGTCAGTTAGGTTGATCTAGCAGCTCTAATGTAATTGTGTGGTTGTAACTTTCTTTAAATAAGAATTGTTCAGCTGAAGCTGTCAAAGAAACCCTTGTTCTAGTTGTCAAAATATTAAACAGAAAGATGTCTTCAGTGATGCCTTCATTTATGTCATTTATGAGATTAAGCACTACAGGAGCTATATGTTTAGGATTATACAGCATAGTGCAAATCAGGTAACCGCTAGAGGCACTATAATAATGATATATATATATATATATATATATATATATATATATATATATATATATATATATATATATATCTAGCTATAGATATATATATATATATATATATATATATATATATATATATATATATATATATATATATAGATATAGATATATATAAATATATATGGATCTAGGACTTTTGATCGAAAGATCAAAAGCCTGAATCCATTACCACCGAACACACTTTAACGAAAGCAATTTCATAGAAAAAGCGCTTTCGTTAAAGTATGTTAAAAAAAAAAAAAAAAACACAAAATCTACTTGAATGCAGGGGGCAAGCCCCCTGCACCCCCCACACCCGCCCTACCTTAATATTCTCACTCCGAGGTCGCACTACAGTGGGGAAAAGGAAATTTTCCCTTACTGCACCGTAGTACGACCAGAACAACAAGCATACTTACGCGAAAGTGCTGCTTCAGTGAAAAGCACTTTCGTACAAGTATGCTCAACAAATTGGGATATGGTGAAAGATGCAGTCAAGCATCTGTACGGATCCCATATATATACATATATATATATATATATATATATATATATATATATATATATAGCGAGAGAGAGAGAGAGAAAGAAAAAAAAAACACCTGTAATGAGCACAGTTCAAAATAATATATCTGAGGTGGAAAATACATGCCATGCTAAATTAATGGTGTGAGACTGCAACAGGTGAGAGTTCCATGCTGGCAGTAATTGTTAAAGGAATGTTTACTTGGCTGATCACTTTGCATCTAATTTGAGTAAGGGGTAATGAGGCAAAGGATTACATTAATAATTTTCATAAGAGAGGAGGAGTGTGATACTATAAAATGCATGTTGTATGCATTTGAAAAATAAACATGTAATACAGATGCCCTTTCACTGGGGTAGGGTTACAAGTGTTGCAGCAGTGAAATGCCATTCTAGTGTCCCTAGGATGAGATGTTAAATCAAGGCCTCATCTGCTTGAGTTGGTGGTAGCTAAGGTGGATATAAAAGATCCCACAGCACCTATCAGAAAGTGTAGGAGAAGCTCCTAGATGTCCTTGCCAAATGTCCCCTGGTAGTATAAATACCACTACAGGTGCCCCCCTGAAAAGAGACTGCTAGTGAGTCTAATTCAGTTCACAGGATAAATAAATAAAATGTCCAATGCAGAGGTATTTAAGGTGTGCTGCCTTGATTATGACTAGACAAGGTGTAATATGGGAAACAGTGGTGTCTGCAAAACAACTGAGACAACTTTAGAATTAACAGTAGATAATAAAAAAAAAAAACATTAAATGGTAAAGTGGATGAGCAAGAATACAGTCCAGTCTCTATTTTGGAAACTCGAAGTTTCAAAATTTTGAACTTCATATGGTCAAGACCATAAGATCGAAGTTTTGCAACTTCAAACACTTTAAATGGAGATCGCTGAACAGCGCAGAACTGGATATTTACTATTCCCTTCACTGTAGTGTGATCTCAGACTTGGTATATTTAATTAGCAGGGGATGTGAAAGGTGTGGGGGGGGCTTGTCCCCCTGCATAAATGTAAAAAAATGTTTTTACTTTTTTTTATTGAAGTTTCGAACTTTCAAAACTTCAGTCTTATGGTCTGGACCATATGAAGTTCGAAGTTTTGAAAGTTCAAGCTTCCAAAGTAGATCCCCAGTGACATACCAAATAACAACATGCTTAACACTATAACACTATATACAAAGAGTCTGTACTATTCACTATTATAAAAACTGTAGCTCAGAAATGACATTCTTTATCACTGCATCATGTCCAAACATTAATTTGATGAATTACTAAACAATCATTGAAAAGTAAGCAAAGCAGCCAGGATTATAAATACATCTTGTAAGAAAAGTACATTACACATCATATTATGATAAAATGTTATACAACAAAACAATTGGAGAGATAAGCCCTCAGGTATATAAAAGCACATAAAATACTCCTGGGCAGAAAATATATCTGTAGAAACAACACTGTGGTCTTGGAGATAATCTTGCAACAGATACTACTGTAGATAAAAGTAACAGTTTATTTATTTATTGACATGTGATAAGCCAGAAGGTCCGACTGTATACAAGCCCATTTTAGGTAGAGGCCCGAGGAGAAAAGCTCCAAATTGTTACAACATATTTTAAGAACAATAATTTTACAATCTTCAAAAATAAAACAAAAACATCTGTAGTTTAAATAATTATAACAAATTAGACATAATATAAAAATATTGGCCAAGAACTGATACAAGTTATAGAACAATCATTTAATAGAGAAATTTTAGACATTTTGCAGAGAAATTAAAGGTAAGCTAGTCTAATACAAACAGGAATTTAAATATGAAGTGAGGAAAAAACAGGCTTGTAGTATATTAAGAGAAAAAGTCAGGAAAGAGAATTAAATAGCTTAAAGTAAGGAAGTAAGTGAAGATGGGAGAGTAAGGAGGTTTAAGGAATGAAAAGGTACTTGTTCAAATTTATGGATATAGTTTACCCTAGTTTTGAGCAAGAATAGCTAGGAAACATGTAAGGAATTCCAGGCCTTAGCAACTGTGTACGAGTACAGGCAATGCCCAACAGATTTGATATGTCTGTAGACAGACAAGAGTTTTTGGTCACTGGATCTCAATGGCCAACTGTGAACATAGTTATATAGAATGTTTTTTAGTGCTGGACAGGCAGATGGATGCTGAATATTCTTATAAGTGGTAAGAAGAGCAATTGATAATCCATGTACTAGATCCACTCTCTATAAGTCTTTAAAGCTAGTACGCTGTTTCTATACCTAACTTCCAAAGACACAAGTACAATCTAACAAAAAACTGTGACATCAGTAAAATCTTCCCCAGCCCTGCATGATGAAGAGTGTCTCCTCCTAGAGAATTCTTAGCCAACGCTCATACATTGAAGCACAGATCATTGTTTGCATATAACCACAGCAGTAGAATCTAAGGTTTATGTTCTTGTTCCCGCTACCTTCCTCAGAGAGACTTCCCCTGTGAACACTCATTATTGTCTGGTACCTTGCAAGCTGAAGCACAGCCTTGTATTACATAAAGTCATACATACTGTGATCTGATTTATTCAAGGTTGCTTCATCTGTGAGAACACACAATAATTTCTTGTCTCACAGGTGGAAAGCACAGGGCATCCCTCAGTTATCCGGAGTAACAGCAGTCTGAGCTGTGGCTGCCACCCCAACCAGATACCATCCCATGAAGTTCATTTGGCATCTTACAAATAACAGTATAAAATTTGCATATATGTGCATAGGTAAGTACTAGGCAGGTAGTTTAAACAATTGTATACAGCTCAGCAATGCACAATATAAAATATCATTACTAGTTCCTGGGGTAAATCTATGGAAATGCAGTTAATCATCAAGACTTAACTTGAAGAACATGAAGTTGATACACCATTTAACATGCAAGGAAAGTTTGTTCCACAAGTACAGAATCCTTTGACTTATATATTTATGTATCCATATGCATATGTTTGTTTGCTTACTGGGACAATGAACTGGCTAGAATAGAGCAAGTTCAGGCATAGCATGGGTGAATGTGATCACAGTGATACAGATAGCCATGAGCAATTTAGAAAATTATGATTGGTACCTGATCATAACCACCTTATTATGTGTTTGGGACATGGATACCAAGAAGGTCACCTCACGAGAGGTGAATCTTGAAATTCATGTCAAGAACACAGAAGCGGGTTACAATCAGAGAACTAATCATAATTTTTGTAGCGTATGGAGCATTATCTGCTCATTATACTACCAATTAAAAAATAAAAAGAAAGAAAGATAGGGACTGGGTAGTAGCTAGAAATGTTTTATCAGATTTGAAAGCCAGTAGAACACTCAGTGACTGCTGTCAAGCAGACAGCAGCATATCTCTCAACTTCTCTGCTTAAGAATTCTGGAGGGAAACTTTGCTCTGGTGACCCATGCATCATGTTGGCACAGGTACCCTCCTACACAGTATCACACACAAAATACATACACACACATGCATGCCCACACACACACACACACACACACACACACACACACACACACACACACACACACACACACACACACACATGCATGCGTACACACACACACACACGTGTGCGCACGTGCGCACTTGCACATGTACACGCACGCACACACACATGCGTGAGCTCACACACTTGCAGACATTCCTGCACTCACACAAACATCCAGTTAACATCACAACCCATCCATACTCAATTCACCCATATGCATGCTTTGAGACACACAGACACACACATTTCTACACTACCCTACCTAACTACCTTATTGTGACCACCCAGGTACACACATACACAAAATCATCCTATTCTATTCATTCCATTATGCACACACACTGACACACATGCATACACACACACTCACATCTTCCACCACTACATCTCTGCAGAAATTCTCTAAAAGTACCTGCAACCTGTCTTCTCCCATTGACTGCAATGGGGTGCCTACAGCCTTTCTGCTGATTTACTTTTCCTGGATGAGCATGTTGGTTTGTGCTGCAGAAGAGATTCTCTCACAAATGCGTCATGGATTCAGGCCCAAATATATCACAATAACATTATTGTATTATATCACAAATGAAGTTTTCAACAATGTAGACAAAGGATTATTAACAGAAATCATTTATGTGGACCTCTAAAGAGCATTTGAGAGGGTAGTTCATGCTATACTTCTTTAAAAACTCCAATATTTCAGATTCTCTAGTCTCTACTGAGGTATGCTCTTGGTCTGAAGACCTTATTAAAGACAGATTTGATGTAGATTCTGCAAACAGCCTGCAGACTCAGACCCCTGCTTTACGATCTGGTATGCTGCAAGGATCTGCACTAGGACTCTTCTGTTTTTCCTCTTCATTCACGTTCTTCCTTGAGATTTATCAGACTTACACCCCCAGCCCAGAAAACTACAGTGAAAAACTTCTCAAAAGCGAACTTCTCACTTCTCAAAACCGAAGTGGAATCCTTCAAGGCCCCAGGGCCAGTGGAAACTATGGCCCAAACTGCAGAATCCTATATAAACGCATTCTACGGACATCTCCAGGAATGCATGGATCATGCTATCCCAAACAAAACCAAGACCTCCTAATCATCCAAAGGCAGGCGTCCAGTCTGGTGGACCCCTGCCATAAATAAACTGTACAACAGGAGGAGGAAGCTACTACATGATAGAGCAAAATCCCTAATAGGGAAGGCATCTCTGATCAGTACTAGCAAAAAATTACGATCCCTCATAAAATCCTCCAAGGCCAGCTTCGAGAGAAAAATTGCACAGGACACCAAAGACAATCATAAGGCTTTTTTCAGTTATGTTAGAAACCTGGGATGCAACTCCCAGACTTGTTCTGAGTTGATTCTAAACGACAAAAAATACACTGAACCCACAGACATCGCCAATATCCTGGCAGACGGGTTCAGTGCAAACTTCTCCACCCCCTCCCCCCAAAAAGAGCAAGTATCTATCCCGGCAGAGGGCTGCCTTCCAAACATCTCTGATGCTCACGTGAAGGCTGCCCTCTCCAAAGCAAAAAACACTGCTTCCATGGGACCAGATGGCGTCCCAGGTTGCATCCTACATGAACTCCAAGAGGAACTAATCCCTCAAATAAAACAGCTATACAATCTCAGCCTCACTACAGGATATGTGCCCACAGAATGGCATACAGCAACAGTGGTCCCACTCCACAAAGGTGGAGCCTCTACGGACCCTGGAAACTATCGCCCCATAAGCCTGACTAGCTTAGTCTGCAAAGCTATGGAGAGGATCATCATGGAGCTCATAAACAAAGACACTGGGGACCTACAGACACTAGATCCTACCCAGTTCGGCTTTGTCAAGGGCAGATCCTGCCTTTTGAACCTGGTTGACTTCTTTGAAACAGTCACCAAAGCCATAGATGAAGGGAAGGTAGTCCACACAGCCTATCTGGACCTTGCAAAGGCATTTGACACAATACCCCACTCGGGCATCATAGATAACCTATATTCAAACTAAAGGGGTGGCGAAAGCCACATAACTATGGGCTAGGCTTATAAATGCCCTTGGGCAGATAGCCTAGTATGAACCTATGAACCTATGAACCTATGAACCTATAAGCTATCCAGCTTAAATATAAACCCCTATGTCACAAGATGGGTTGCAAACTGGCTCAAAGACAGAACCCACAGAGTGAGAGTTGCTGGACCCATGTCCGACTCGAAACCGGTCACAAGTGGCATCCCACAGGGTTCTGTCCTGGGACCACTCTTGTTCGGTATATACTTTTCCAAGGTACAGGCAAACATGGGACGACTATGGCTCACCAAGTTTGCAGACGACTGCAAACTGGGCGCCATAATCAACTCTCCAGCTGACACAAACATCCTTCAAAAAGGTCTCACAGAGACAGATAACTGGTGCCAGCGCCATGGTTTAAAGCTAAATGCCAAAAAATGTGTAGTCATACCCTTTGGCAAAAACAATGTGCCCACAAATTACCACATAGGTGGAAACCCATTAAGTACAGAGAAAGTTATTAGGGACCTGGGGACCCAAGTTGATAGCAATCTCTCCTTTGAAAACCACATTGCCAAAGTGGTTAGAAAGACCTTCTACATAGCCCACCTCACCACGAAGGGTTTCACATCTAGATCAAGAGAGGTAATTGTGCCCCTTTATTCATCCCTCATCAGGCCCATCATAGAATACAATGCCCCTTTTGGGATGTACCTTACCTGACACCTGCAGCAATTAGAAAGACCCCAAAAGTATCTCACCAAGAGGATCAAGGGTCTCAAACTGATGCCATATGCTGCTTGGTTAAAAAAACTCCAGCTCTACTCAGTTGCATACCGCCTACTTCGAGGCGATCTATGCCTGACATATAAAGCTATGTCAAACCCGGATTAATGGACATGCTCCACCTCAGTAAATCTAAATCCCTTAGAGCCACACGCTCGAGGGACTTGAACCTCAGCACAGAAATAAATAGAACTTGCTGGAGGGACAGGTTCATAACCCAGAGGCTCCCTTTGCTCTGGAATAGAATTCCAGTTCATGTGAGGCAGAGCACCTCACTGAATCTCTTCAAGAAGAATCTCGATAAGTGGATGGGGGATCATAGGTTTGTCCCAGAGAATACTCCCGTGTCACTATTATACAGAGGCACAGTAAACTAAACCTTAAAAAGGGCACAGTATATTCAAATCAAGGGGTGGCGTAAGCCATACAGAATCGGGCTAGGCTTATAATTGCCCCAGGGCAGATAGCCTAGTATGAACCTATGAACCTATGAACCTATGAACCTATGTGTTAATGAAATACAGTAGTTGTGCTACGGATATTAATTCAGCATTACAGCATGCTCACTGCTGTGAAATTAGCTGCACATTTGTGCTCTGTTCCTGAACACCTAAAATAAAAACTTGTATTGTTTGGAACCCAACAAAGACTATCCACACCTACCTACCCCATTGACACTGATGGACATAAACTAGCAATTTTACCTTGTCAAACATATCTGGGTATAACACTAGATCCAAAGGATAATTTCCACCTGCACAGAAAAATGCCAAGACAGCTAGTACTAAGTCAGTTGAAAGTACCTTACAAAATTTCAAACCTTCTTTATATTATTATTGTTTTATTTATTTGACATTCGTTTATCAGGAAAGTCCAACTGGGATAATATCCCATTTTGCAGAGACCCGGAGAGAAAATCTCAACATTGACATAATATGGTTGCAATTAAATAAACTTATTACAAAGCATAATACAGAGGCAAGACATACTAACTACATGAAAATTCAGCTTCAGTTCATACAGTGAGAACCTCTACATACACACTGCAAATATTTAGACAGCTATAAGAAGCTGAATATGCACATTGTCAATAAAGTATTCACAAGTTGCATTTCATAGAGATGACATTAAAAATAAAGAGCACACTCTTTGGAAAAGATATAACTAGATAACATAGCCTAGGCAAAATTATATTTGTTCTTTGCCTAAGAAATAGATTTCACTAATTCCTTTCCATCAGCATCCTATATACATCGGTATCCTATAGACTGCTAAGAGGTGATCTGGGTCTGGCATATAAGGCATTGTCTGACCCAGGATGGCTTTATTACACATCAGCAAGTCAAATGGCATCAGCAATACTTGGTCTCTGCATCTATACCTTTTCCCAACATGAATAGAACAGTTTGGAGGGACAGGTATATCTCACAGAGGATACCACTCCCCATCCACATAAATGTTCTTCCCTGTCCATATTCAAGTACAGCTTGGATCTATGGATGGGAAATAGAAAATCCACCACAGGACTTCCCCCTCTACCTCTAATGGACAGAGGCAGCTCCTAAATGCTTTATCCCATGATTGGTTGCCCTCAAATTATCTATGGTATGATCCCAGGTATTCTCATTATGGGTGATGTATAATTACTGACCATGGGATGGGTAAGGCAAATAGCTAACCAAATGGGATAAGTTAATACAAGCACAAGAAGGGAAATAGGCTAGGCCTAACATGCCCCGCAGGGGCAGCTAGCCTTGTACTTACCTGTGAACCTAGGAACATTGCTGGTGGTGGAATTAAAAGTATTGACTTCCTTGTGGAGTGGAAGAGTTTTTAGGACAGACCAGTTAAAGGCCTTCAATGTATTAAAGAGGGAGTCTTTATTGAACTTAGAAAGGTTTGGGGTTGTTGTAAGTTGGTGAGTATTAGGTTGGTGGGTGGTATTTCTATGGGTATAAGCTGGAAGATGTGTGCTAAGTAAGTTTGGATAGGTTCCAGAGATTGTAAGTTTACTAGGGTTAGAAACCAGTATCCAGTCTAGAACTGCACCTTTACTGTTGGTACTATTAAATCTAGTGTGTGTTTTGATACACTGTGAGTTTGCAACTATAAAGGTTAATACTACCTGAGAGAAATTCGGACGGAAAGTTTTGCCAGTCAGTATTTACATCTCCTAGTAAGGTATATAATTAGTCATCCAGGAGAAGATTTTTCCTAAAGGTGTTATATCATTTCCAGGTGGGATTTAGACTGAAACAACATATAGCTGTTTTTTTTTTTATTGTTAAGCTTCAACAGTGATACTAGTATTTCAGCATTTTAGAATTGTGGGATCTTGTGTGAATAGGGAGAGAGAGTGTATGAACTTGGATAAATTAATGCCATCCCTTTTGCTTTCTCTGGAGCCTCCAATAATACTGTAGCCTGCATGCAGTAGTTCAGAACCTTAAGCCATGTTTCTGTGATGGCAAGAATATCTGAGTTATTCTATGATATCCAGGCATGTATGTTTATAATTTTGTTACAAATGTTACAGAGATTGATAGCGACAATATTCAATTGTTTGGGAAGTCACGTGGAAAAATTATGGAGTGAAGGGTTTGATGTGCTACTTTTATCAGTATGGATAGGTGGTTGTTTAATGACAGGACAGTACAATTGGGAAGAGGTACAGTATGAAGTGGTAGTTGAAGGAGGGTTAGTTATTTCACAATTTTTAAGGGTGGTTATTTGCTGTTTAGATTCATTGATGAGTTTTTGGGGCCTGGGTTGGGGTTGACTTAATTGAGAGGTAGTGTACTGGTTTAGAGGCAACCTGTATGAGTTTTTTTATTTTTTGAGTAGAGTGGTGGTAGTGAAGTATTTTGCACTTAAAATAAAGACAATGTGAGAGATTAAAAAGACAGGGAGATCTACTGGTATAGTGACCCCTGATTTCATAGTGTGCTGTGGAAACTGCAGTAGGAGAGGTGTATAGAGGTAAAGGTATTCAGTGATGGCTTGTAAGTAATAGCAGCAGAAAGAGACATGATGCATGGAGAAACATTTGAAATGGTGGTTATAGAGAAGAGGAAACGTGAACTGTAGTATATAGTATGAAGTGGAGGGAGACAGAGGTAGAGTTACCGAAGAGAAGTAAGTGGAGAAGATTTGTCTTATTAGTTATTTCTAATTATGTAATAATAAGAAAGGAAACTGTGGAGTATCAGTGATATCTGAAGTTAGTCAGGGGTATAAGGAGCAAAATATAACTAAGAACACTAATAATGAAATCTAAGTGCATGTAATTGAATGAAGAGCAGAGGAGGGAGATGTAATTTATGTGGTTGGGAGGAGTGAGAGGCCATGAGTGGTTATTTGTGAGGTGATTATGTTGCTGTAGGTGGGAAAAGCTAAGGGTCTTATGAAAGTCTGGAATTTTTTTATAGGGGGGGAACAGGCACAGTATAAATTAAGCTAGATGTTTACCCATCACACATTAAATCACCTTGCTGCTTGGTTCCACGATTTTTAAACTTATCAACATGGAAATGTTTCCCGTTTCTACCAGCAGACTCTACGAAAGACATTTACCATAAAGTCTCAGAACACTTTCCACCTCCACAACCAATCTGCTTAACACAAACAAAGCTAAACAAAGGTCAGGTCACACATTCTGAATTGAGTCCCAGCATTTGGAACACCATCCCTAAACAAATAAGAAACACACTTTCTTGCCTTACTTTAAGGGAAGATGTTAAGGGTTACCTAGACAAAGAAGCAAAGAGTAAATGCTTCAACAAAGGTAAAATCACATAACTCCGCACTCTGTACTTCAAACCAAAACCCATAACATCTTTTACTTTTATTCCTGCTTTGAATCTCATTCTTTGATTTTGTAACAATGTAAGTATGACTATATATAGTAAACTATAGCTTGTAATACCCTGTGTGTGTGTATTTTGTATGTTTAGTTTGCTTTTCAATAATTTTGTATATAATGCTCAGGAAGAACCTGAAAATGCCCCACTAAGATTAGTGTTCTACCCTAATTAACAACTGCATAAATAAACAAAAACATCAGTCAATAACAAAAGTAAATAAATAACCGCCGTACTTCTTCAGCACACATTGCTTCTTACTTCTGTTTTGTACTACGGTTTATTCATTCTCTACAATGCAAACTAATATCCTTTACATTTTATATATTCAGTAATTTTGGATTATGGTTTCGGTTTTTATTACTGTAGCTATTTCATTTCTATTTATCGTATTGTATTGTCTCAGTTCCATCTTTGAGAATTTTTATTTAAATAATAATGTCCTCACATAATGTTTAGTTTTTGTTACTGATGCCCTCATGGCCTGGGCCATAAAGGACAAGGATCCTTGGATGAGTGTACCAACCCAGTTAATAAATGGTAGCAAAGCTCAAGGACACATTATGTCCACTAGTTTGTTTAGCTGGGAAGTAAGAATGGACAGGATACACATAATTTAAGTTTTTAAATGTTTAAAATGTATGCTTCCAAGTGAGTTACCTTACTGCAGAATGATAGTAAAGGTAAGATCAACTAATTTCTATGAGCATGGTTGGGAAGTAGAGTACGGAATGACTGTGGCATTTTTATGGAATAATTTGTATTTATGGCTGATGGAATAAATTATTTACAGACATTAGCATCAACTTAGACTAGACAAATGTTTGGGAATTTGATAAATTATGTACAGGTTAAACTAGACAAATGTAGCATGTCATGATTATAGCAGAATTCTTAAGTTTTCCTTCTGGGTGCTGAAAAAATTTATTTTAAGCTTCAAAAATATAAATTTGCTAGTCTTATCTACAACTTGCATCAGATCTTGTATGACTTTCCTGCTTGGTTTATCATATTCTTGCCCACGCTAATACTTATCTGTGCAGTGTAATGGTTAGTATTTTGTGTTTAGCTTACTAGACATTAAAGTTAATTTCTGCCCAACAGTAGTGAAACTGATCATGTCTCAGAGCAATTGTGGTGAGTAAGTGCTCTGTACTATGAAACCTTAAATGACTTCATTGCGCCCACCAATGTGAGGATCAAGCTCCCCACACCACCTGAACTCATATATGCCAACTCCACAGTCACACAAAAGCAGAGGTAAGAAATGTCTTAAGACCAAAGGAATCCCTGCTGTTTTAAACATTGAAACCACAGTAGCATTAATTTCCAATGGTAGCTATCGTCAAATTTTAATTCTTGGTATCTTGTGACTGGGACAACCACCACTTTGGTAATATGTACTCGGTGCACTACTTATAGAGAAGCCGAGTTGGTGAGAGAAGAAGGCAAACTATCCTCCACAATGTGTTTTACTTATTTGATTGTCTGTTTGTCCTATGTTTGCAACTCTTATTTGCAACTAAAAAGACAGGAACTTCCAGAAAAGTTAAAATTGTTTATAAGGTCCATAAGGACTATCACTAAACATGTCTGATTTCAAAACAGACTAGACAAGTATGTGGGGCTCGTGCAATGCTTTGTGTTTGACTGGTTGCTGCCATATTTTCAGTTTGTAAGTTTAATCAGAAATGGAATATTATGTCCAATTTTATCCGTTCGATTCCCTCATGGTGGGCATGACATACCAAAATGAGTAGAGGAAACAAAAGAGCATGCATCTGCAGTAACTAAATGTTATACCTGCTAGAATATTATGATAAAATTAATAATAAGCATATTTTTAATAATGATGCATTTATGCGTCAGAGTTTTCCATTTAAGCTGCACAGTATATGAGGCTAGTGTATTTTTACAAAGCTTTTGCAGGTCATGCTGTGACATTTTCTACCCAATGCCTTTGCTACAAGACAGGGTGCTTAAAAAGGGGAGCTTACTGTACTTCGCAGTGAGATGTTTAGACAAACTGACTCACAGTTTGGGAAGCTGATGTGTAAAAGATGTACTGAACATAAAAACACATTTTTTTTAAATGTCAGAAATTCTTGTTTACAAGTCAGAAAACTAAATGCTATTTTTGATCACTGTCATAAGATTTGCAAAAAGTATCAGTTAAAATTATCTTTATGTGCCAGCAAATATGAATTGTTTCCTCCTTCATAAAAAAATTATAACAGTTGCTTAATTTGCTGCCCTTACCTTTTTCACCTCAGTACTCGAGTTTGGTAACTAGTGCCCAGTTACTTCATTTATTCATTGATTAATTTATTAATGGCATCATTCAAAGGCTGTCTTGGCCAAGCTTGGCTGAGCTGCTACTGAAATGAATAAGAAGGTTCCTCAGTATAGTGAAGGAGACTCCTCCCTATCAGCTCTCATTACCCTAGAGAATACTGATACCTGTGTGGTCACTGAGACGTGGTTTAAAGCCACAGACAGCACACCAATAGTGCAAGGTTATAATGCCCTCCATGCATTTAGGCCAGCTACTTCACAGGCAGGGACTAAATGTGGAAGTGTCTCTATTTACATAAAAAATAAATACACTACAAGGCTGTTCAAACAGGACAATGCACTTGAGCTGCTCCCTGTTCAAATCACCATAGGTAAAATCCAATACCACTTCCTTGCAAGTTATAGGTCCCCCTCTATGACCCAGGAAACCCACACCATGTATTTAAACTTATTAGAAACACTAACCATCCAAGTCAATACCATATTCATGGTGACTTTAATTACCTCAGTATTAACTGGTAATCCTAAATGACATCAAGCATACATGCACAGAGATTCCTGGATTTTGTAAACACAAACTCCCTGAACCAGATAGTCAATACACCAACCAGGGTGCAACCATACTGGATCTGGTTGTCACTGTATATGGGAGACTGCTGCACATCCCCTACTGTAATGCCTTCCCTGGTAAGGTCAGACCACAAAATGGTTTCCTTTGAAGTAAAATAAAACCTAGACCCCCAGCTAAACCTGGAATATTAAGGAACTATTCTAAGGCTAACTTCCTGCTATTAAGTGAGAACCTGGAAAACTTTCAAGCCTCCATAAACCCTAAGAACACTTCTGCCTTCACAGAAACCCTGAACAAGCATGTTAATGGCTGTATAGAGGCAGCTGTACCCACCAGGAAGAAGTACAGAATTAACTCAAAAAACAAGCCACCCTGGTGGAATCACAAAATTCATCTGCTGTATAACAGGAGGAAGAAAATCATGGCAACAATTAGGAGGTGTAGCACCCAGCAGGATAAAAGCACTCTCATCAAACTAAATAAACAACTCAGAGGACAAATAAACTCTACCAAAGCCAAATTTGAGGTAAGTTTTGCCTCCCAGGCCAAGAACAACCACAAAGCATTCTTTATCTATGTCCACAACCTCAAAGGCAATACACAATTGTGTGCTGAGCTCATTGTAAATGTAGTCACTTATACTGAGCCAGAAGATATAGCAAACCTCCTGGCTGGTAAATTCAGCTCCATCTTTACTCCTCTCTCCCCCTCAACCTTCCCTCAGGAAATATAATCAAATATAACTCCCCCTACTATCACTAGAGAACAGGTCCTTAATGTTCTCTCTAAGACCAACAACACTGCATCAATGGGCCCAGACAATATCCCGGGATGCCTTATAAATAGCATGAAACATGACCTATCAGGGCTTCTGGAATTGCTGTTTAACTGTAGCCTCCAAACAGGCTTTGTGCCTCATGAATGGAGAAAGGCAACAGTCATCCCTCTGCACAAAGGTGGGCCATCTACAGACCCTGCAAGCTACAGATTCGTAAGTCTCACTAGTCTTATATGTAAAGCCATGAAAAGAATTATCATGGAGATGATCAATAGAGATATAGTAAACCTCCAGACACTGCACCCAACCCAGTTTGGATTCTTCAAGGGTAGATAATGCCTACTCAACCTGGAGAACATCTTTGTAAAGGTCACCAAAGCAATGGATGAGGGCAAAATCATTCACATTGCCTACCTTGACATGGCCAAGGCATTTGACACAATACCCCACTCAGGCATTGTTGATAAACGCAAGAGGTTAGGTTGAAACCTGTATGTCACCCGGTGGATAGCCAACTGGCTCACAGACAGGACCCAGAAATTTAGTATTGGGGAGTCCACCTCAACAAAGAGGCCAGTAACAAGTGGAGTCCCTCAGGGATCAGTCCTTGGACCGCTCCTTTTTGGCATTTACTTCTCAGAAGTCAAGGCCAATGTCAGTGGTCTCTGGCTGACTAAATTTGCAGATGATTGCAAATTAGGAGCCGTCATTGAATCTCACACTGACATGACACATATGTTCTCCAGGAGGAGCTGACAGAGACAAACAACTGGTGTCAGAGACATGGACTAAAACTAAATGCCAAGAAATGCATAATAGTATCCTTTGGGAAGTCATCCATTCCTGGTAACTATAATATTGACAACACACCCCTTAGAGTTGACCCAGTATTCAGGGACTCAGGGATATACATAGATAGTAATCTAGCTTTTGACCATCACAGTGGTGAGGAAATCATTCTATGTTGCACAACTTATAAACAAAGGTATGGCATCTAAGTCCAAGGAAGTCATTGTTCCACTATATTTGGCATTCATCAGACCTATCATTGAGTACAATGCCCCCTTTGGTATGTACCTAACCAGGCATATCTAACAACTGGAACATCCACAGAGGTTCCTCACTAAAAGAATACAGAGCATAAGTAATATGTCCTGTGCAGACCACCTTAAGGCCCTATCCTTGTATTCTGTCCCCTACTTTTGAGGGGAGATCTATGCCTGTCCTACAGGGCATTGTCAGACCCCACTCTGATAAACCTCTTGTATTTCCACAAATAAAACAGCATCAGAATTATCCATTTTAAAGACTTAAACCTTGCCTGTGATATAAATAGGACCCGGAGAGATAGCTTTGTATTCCAAATACTACCCCGTCTATAGATCAGGCTCCCTATCCATGTGAAGCAGAGTTCCTCCCTAACACAATTCAAGTGCAACTTGGACAGTTGGATTGGAAGCCAGAAATTCATCCCTGGTTTGGCACCTAGGTCTCTAATGGGCACAGGTAACCTGTAAATGTTTCATCTTCCAGACCCATGCTTACACTTATCAATGGTATCAGAAGTTGTCAGAGATTTGAGATGCATGGCTAGACTTAAAAAGACCCTTGTGATCATTAGCCTAGTTGATAGGTAAATTAGTTGGTACTAGGTTATCAGCCCTAGGGCCTATACAAGCTTAGCCATAACAATTCCCTGGATATTTCTTCCCACAATATTTACTTCCCTGGACCCCTGTCTAGCAGGGCGACTGACGTGATCCCCGGGGTGAATTTCCTATCTCCCATCCAATTGTCAAGGTTCCTTTTGAAGGGGGCCAAGGAGGGGCTCTGCTTGACATGTATGGGCAGTCTGTTCCAGAGTCTGGGGAGTCTCTGGGTCAGGAACCTATCCCTCCAGCATGTTTTGATCATTGTGATGACAAAGTTTAGATCCCTGGAGCATGTGGCTCTGAGGGATTGTGATTTCTTTAAGTGCAGTATGTCCAACAGCTCAGGGTTTGACATGGCCTTGTATGTTAAGCGGAGATCACCTCTGAATAGACGATATGCCACAGAGTATAGCTGCAGTTCTTTTAGATGGTCAGCATAGGGCATCTGCTTTAGGCCTGTGATTCTTTTAGTGAGGTATTTCTGCGGCTGTTCCAGCTGTTGCAGATGTCTTGTGAGGTACATACCAAACGGGGTGTTGTACTCTATAATGGGTCTAATGAGGGATGAGTACAGTGGGACAATTACCTTTTTTTTCTGGATGAAAAGCCCTTAGTGATAAGGTGTGCCACATAGAAGGATTTTCTGACTGTTGTGGTGATGTGGTTATCGAAGGTGAGACCACTGCCCACTTGTGTCCCTAAGTCTCTCATCACACTTTTGGTGTTTAGTGGACTGCCACCTATGTGGTAATTCATGGGTACATGTTTTTTCTCAAAGGGGATAACTATACATTTCTTGGCATTAAGCTTGAGCCCATGGCTCTGGCACCAAGCATCTGTTTCTGTATGGCCCTTTTGTAGAATATCCACATCATTTGCGGATTCAATAATGGCTGCCAGTGTGCAGTTATCTGTGAATTTTGTTAGCCAGAGTCCCTTAGTGTTGGCCTGTACTTCAGAGAAGTAAATGCCAAACAAGAGCGGTCCCAGGACTGAACCCTGAGGTACTCCACTTGTCACTTGTCTGAAGCTGGATTTGGAGCTGGCTACTTTTACAGTCTGGGTTCTGTCAGTAAGCCAGTTGGCAACTCATCGAGTGACGTAGGGTTTTATGCCCAGCTTAGTAAGTTTATCTATGATTACAGAGTGAGGGATGGTGTTGAAGGCCTTGGCGAGGTCCAGATAGGCTGTGTGGACCGTCTTACCCTTGTCCACAGCTCTGGAGACTGATTCAAAGAAGTAAATCAGGTTCAGGAGGCAAGATCGTCTCTTCACGAACCAAAACTGGATGGGGTCCAATGTTTGAAGGTTGCTAATGTCTTTGTTTATAAGTTCCATGATAATGAGTTCCATGCCCTTGCAGATCAGGCTCATCAGACTGATGGGACAGTAGTTCCCGGGATCCAAGTTGGATCCCCCCTTGTGGATTGGGATAACTGTAGCTGTGCGCCACTCAGTGGGCATGAAGCCTCAGGTGAGGCTATGATTAAACATGACACTTAGGTGAGGTGCCAGTTAATTTTGTAGTTCATGTAGTACACAGCCCAGGATGTCATCTGGTCCCATGGATGCTGTATTCTTAGCTTTGGAGAGTGCGGTTTCTACCTGTGTAGCCATGATTACCAGAATTTGGCAATCTTTTGGTATTGAAATGGGCCTATTAGGGGGTGAGATGGGGATGAAGTTGGCAATAAATCGATCTGCAGGATATTGGTAATATCCTTGGGATCAGTATATTTAATGCCATTCTGTTGTAGCTCAGAGCAGATCTGAGTATTGCCATTTAGATTCGTGACATAACTATAGAATGCCTTGTGGTTGTCTTTGGAATCTTTGGCAATTTTTATTTTCGTAACTATCTCTGGAGGATTTTTATGAGGGATCTCAGCTTCTTACTGAGGCTGGTAAGGGAGTTTTTTGCATCCTGGGATTTTCCTCTTTTCTGCAACAGTTTCTTCCTTATGTTGTATAGTTTGTTTATGGCAGGGGACCACCAGATTGGCTTCCTTTCTTTTTTGGAGGAGAGCATCTTGGTTCTATTTGGGATGGCACAATTCATGCATGAGTGGATGTGCTCGTACAGTGCCTTAGTGTAGGATTCAGCAGTCAAACATTCAGCTCCCGTCTGCATGGATGTCATGAAGTTTGTCACTTCTGACTTGAGTTGCATGAAGTTGGCTTTGGAGAAGTTTTTTACGGAGGTTTCCTTACTGGGGGGTGGGGTGAGATGTGGATGTCAAGGGTGATTAGCTTATGATCAGACCTGTCCAATGAGGGGGTGACCACTTGTTTTGATTATCTATCTCCCATGTTGGTAATAACTAGGTCTAGGATATTGGAGCCCCTGGTGGGACAATGGATTAGTTGATCCAGGGCACTGGAATTTATGAATTCCAAGAACTGTTAGGAAAAGGTGGTGGTACCCAAGTAGTTTTTCCAGTTAATGGCAGGGTAGTTGAAATCACCCAGTATTAGGGTGTTTGGTTGTATCTTAATATTTTCCAGTATGTTTAGAAAGGTGTAGTGAGAATCTTGGGGCATGGTGGGGGATCTGTAGCAAGCTACAATTTGGATTGTAGTCTTACCTAGTGTTAGTTGCACCTGGAGAATTTCAGATGCATTGTGTTGGGCAACTAGCCTGGAGGTGGGAATATTCTTGATGAATATGGACACTCCTCCACCTTTAGTGTTTTGGTCTTGGTTTGGTGGCCGAAAAGTGTGGTAAGAGTTGTAGCCTGGTATTGCAGGGGTGCTCTCTGGAGCCTTGAACCAGGTCTCAGTTACTGCACAGATATCGATGTTCTCTGTTTTTAGGAGTGCCTCGAGAGAGTGCATTTTGAGGTTTAGACTTCTAGCATTGAGTAGCAGTACCTTTCAGATTTTGCGTGCTTATATCTGTTACAGTGGTGGTTTTGTCCTTTGAACCTTGCCTAAAAAAGACACTATAGGGGTGGCAAGAGCTTTAGCCAGTAACCTGAATCCCAGGGGGCGACAGGTGCAGACCATCTCTGGCAAAGCAACGTGGTTTGTCGATCATGTCATCCCAGGCAGACAGATACTGTATCCCCTTTGAATGACACCAGAAGCTTAGCCAATTGTTGAAGTCAATCATTTTGTCCTTATACTGTGGTATCTTTCTGGGCAAAGGCAGGATGCTACTCAGGGCTGGGATCATACCTGCCTGGGCCACATGATCCAAGAGCTCTTCCATGTCTCTTTTCATGTAGTCCAGGGAGGTACATCTCAAGTTATTCACTCCAACGTGGACAATGACAGAGTCATATTTGTACTTGTAGTGTAGTGACTTGAGTGCATGCATTATGTGGCGGATCCTGGCACCCAACAGGCAGCTAACTGTAATTTTCTCCTTGTTCAGCTTGGTGAGTGGGACATCAGTGTGCCTGACTATCGAGTCACCTATGACTAAAGTGTTGAGTATGTTGTCTTGCTTTAGGGGTTGTTGTTGGGTAGCACACTGGTGTTGTGAGCTATATGTCACTTTGGTTGTGACTGGTGTTTGTTTGCATTTCAGCTTTGGAGGTTCTTGTTGCTTGGGCAGGTTAATGTTAAGGGCCTCTGCATATGTGGGTTTAGTGTTGCTATGTGTGGGTGTTGATGGTGTGGGTTTTGAAGGACTATGTGTTGCTTGAGGTGTAGTGCAGGTGTTAACCTTCTCCTCTTGACTGTCTAGCACAATCTTGGCTGGAAAATGCTTTGCTTCCAGTTTGGCTACGTAAGTGCATCTCTCGCAGGTTGTAGTGTTAGGTGGTAGGAAGAGAGGGTTGTATGTGTATATAAGGCAGTTGCTGCATTGCCCCAGTATGCCCAGATTCACCAGGTGGACAGGAGAAATCGCCGGAAGCTGACCCTTGGACATGCCTGTTTAAGTGCTTTTTTTGTAAAGTACAAGAGCTGTTTTCCCTTACCTTTGCAAAGTACTTTGCAATTATAGGCTTAGTGCCTACAATTAATTTCTTCTTATTAACAAGGAGAGTTGAGTGCTTGTATCAGTTTAAGGCTTCCTAGTGCTTTCCAGCAAGTTCTAGAGCAAGTGCTCGTCACAGATTTTAATGCTACTACTGAGAAACCAGCTAGTTCTAAGGGAACATTTGAAGAGCAGGCTTTCTGGCACCTGAAATAGTTTAACCCTAGCCCAGCGGTGCTGCACGATGCGAAAAACATACAAATACACATGTTTTTAAGCCAGAAAGTTGAAAGGGATAGAAGTCAGCCCAAAATGGCTAATAAAATTACAATTTTGGTAACCACTCCACTAGTGTTAGATAGGCAGTACAATGCTCACCACTCCCACAGGTAAGCAGTAGGACTTCACTCTACTACAGAAAGATTTGGATAGCTCTGAACACAAATAATAAAGTCCTGAAACCAGCAAAGCATGGCATCTGGACTATACTAGCTAGGAAAGGCAGGAAATGAGCAAACAAGATAGGTTTTTTTTGTTTTTGTTTAAAACAGGCTAAACAATGCAATAATACAGTAAACATCTATGAATCTATGAACCTATAAGAAGATGGTTTTGATTTCAAAACATCAAAAACATCGAGACCATAACATAGAAAACTCAGAACATCCAAAACTCATAACAGCGACTTTCATAATATTGAAAATGTATAACATCAAGTTGTGTATTATCAAACATGTAAATATTAAAGTTTATTCTGTTAATCTGGTATCACTATAAGATGTTGTAGTTTTTATTTCTATAGTTATTATTTATATAGTGTAGACATTTATAGTATTTATATAGTGTTTATTTTGTCACTCTGTACGTGTTTTTAGGCCATACAGGTAAGTGATTTATACATTATGTGTATATTCTTTATGGTGATTGCGATACAGTGGAGTGAGGAAATTTACTTTTTCCCACTGTAGTGAAATTTTGGAGTTGGTATATTTAATTTACAGGGGGGAGGCAGAGCCAAAGTGCGTTTTTACATTTGGTGTTGTTATAGGTGGAGGGGATATTATTTATATGTGCTTTGCAGTTTTCAATGTTGTGATGCAAAGTTTCAGTGTTTTGAGTTTTCCATGTTAAGAATTTTAGATGTTTTAAATTTTTGATGTTATGGTCTCACTGTTTTGAAATTAGATGTTATGAGTTTACGATGTTTTGAAGTAGAACCAGAAGATGTTGCCAATGTTTTTTGTTAAGTAACTCAGTTTTTGACTAAACTGCTTTTAGCTGAAGCCGGGCATGCTGGGTCATTTTCCATCTGTTTCACAGCTTTCCTAGCTTCAGAATCAAGGCTCAATTACAGATAGATGAGACATGTGATCATGTGATCTAAAAGGGATAACTAAATTCACAGAGGCAAAATGGTTAAACCCTCTTTCCATAGCAATAAAAACTTAGAAAGTAGATACAGATCACTTATGTTTGGGATAACACAAAGTGCTTAATTTACTTTTATAGCCAGAGTAATAATAGAAAACGTGGTGACACAGTTTTCTGACTTATTAGTCTTACTATAAAAACTCATAATGAAAGTTCACAGTGAACTCACTTTAAGAAGGGAGTAAAAAAATATATATATATATACACACACACACACACACACACACACACATATATATATATATATATATATATATATATATATATATATATATATATGTATGTATCTGCAGCAAGGCAATGAGGTGGGCCACTGCACTATGTCAGTGGCAGCATAGATGGTGAAGGTGCCATGCAAAAAATGTCTTTGACAGAGATAACAGAGAAATTTGCTGTTGTATTTGTTTTATTTATTTATTTATCTATTTATTTATTCATTATTACAGTTTGTTGCTTGAAGTGTTTGGACTTCTGGAATCACCTGTCACACTTTTGTTAGTGAGCCATGGAACTGTTTAGTTTAACTTATTTAAAGCTTGTGTTTTTTTTTTTTTTTTTTTTTTTTTTTTTGATTTGATAAGAAACTAGATTATTTATGAGGGGAAGTTAGTAAAGTCATTATTGTCCTTAGGATCACAACTACCAGGCTGAAATTTCATCTATAGAAACATCTTAATTTATGTGTCACACAACCATATGAGCCTTTCACATTAGGTCAAATATATATTAGCATATGGGCTTATGAAGAATGACAAACTAAATTACAAACTGGGACATTTTCACTGACTTTTAATTGAAAGTAGCATAAATGGAGGGTATGTATACAGAACAAGCCTTTGTATAAGTTGCTTTTGAACTAATATAGTGCACAGCTCTCTGTTTAGTTTAATAGTTTGTGCATTAAGGAGAGCTGTTTGATTAATACAAAGCTTTACCCAGTGAGAATTATGTAACCAGTTAATTTTCTCACTGACCAGTCAAGGATTCGAAGGTTTATTAATTAATTATTAATTATTTTTAATTATTATTAATACTTGGAGATTTGTGTGCTGTGACTTCACAGTATTCACAACAGTGATAGATGTAGTACTCCATAGGTAAAGCAAACACGTCCGATACAAGCCTGTATGTGTGATAGGTGTCATAGGAAAAGATCGAAGTCACCTAAGATCGATTGGCAAAATGTCAAAAAAACATATACTGACATGCCAGTGCACATGCTTTCAAGAAATAGCAACAGTGCATGAAAATTTAAAACAAATAAAAGCAGATTTGGCAGGGAAGCAAGCATCCCAGCCCTCCCCATACCCCTTGCTAATTATATATATATTAACTCCAAGAACACACAAACACAGGGTAAGGGGATATTCCCCAACCCAGTGAATTGTGCAATCATCTGTTAACCAGGTGCTTAGTCAATAATATGCAGTCGAATAAACAGTTGTCAAACAGAGACTTGACCTTCTGCAGGGAAAATATATGTATACTCACACTCAGACAATAAACATGCACACACAAATGTATATATATATATATATATATATATATATATATATATATATATATATATACATGAACACGAAATAGTAGCAGTACACTGCAGATAAAGCAAATACATAAAACAGTGTGTGTGTATATGTATATATTATATATATATATATATATATATATATATATATATATATATATAGGGTTCCTATTAGATGATCGAAGATGCATTCTTTCAAATGCGTCTTGGTCGAACTTGAAAAGATGAAAAGGCAAAATGACGAAGTGGCATATAAGTGAATTCTTTCCCTGGGAAAGAAACCGCTTGGCCACTTTCATTACTTTGCCGTTTTCATCACTGTAGTGCAAACTCGGAGTTGGTATATTTAAGTAGGGAGGTTGTGGGGGGGTGTGGGGGCAAAGCCCTCCACTTTATGTTATGTTTTAAGTGTTTTTTTTTTTTTTTTTTTTTTTTTGGAACATCGATTTTTTTTTTTTCCCTTGGAAAAAAATCGCAGTTCTAAGCATTCGAGTTTGTAAGCTTTCACTTACATGGGGTCAATAAATCATTGTTCGTTTTTCTAAGCATTCAATGTATAGACCCTATATATAGGGTAATTACTTTTTTTGAACATTGCTTTTGTAGATATCTGTTTACTCAACAGATTTTCAGTCGACTTATATTTACAAACATATATATATATATATATATATATATATATATATATATATGTATAGACATCTGTTTAGTCAACAGATTTTGGTCTGCGAGACCAGACAACTATTTGGGTTGGAGAATATGTCCTTTTACTGATATTGTACAATTCTGTAATATCAGCATTAATATATATATAATTACTGGATAAAGGGTAGGGGGGTGCAGGGAGTCTTGCCACCCTAAAAAAACAATGTTTTTTTGATTATTTTATATATAATTTTGTATGCATCAAGGTTATTGCTAGGCGAATACATAGTGGCATGTTGACATCTGCTGATTCAACTTTTTTTGTTGTCAGTGCTGTGGACATCAACATTTAAGTCATTCAATAATTTTAAACAGACCCAAATATATACATATATACACACATATATATATATATATATATATATATATATATATATATATATATATATATATATGTATGTATATATATATTTAAACTCAGTAGTAGTACACCACAGATAAAGCAAACAGGTCTAATAACTGCTTGTGTGTTTGTGTGTGCAGACAGATAGATAAATGGATAGATGGATAGACAGATAAATCTATACATTAGTGAAAATACCAGAAGTTGACTACATAAAAAGCAAACACATATGGTTGAAAACATGGAAGTCAACATTACGCTGTGCATGCACGAAAAAACAGCCTTGGCACAAGCAATTTCAAATTTAAAAAATCAATAAAATAAAAATAAAACATCACTTTTTTCAGGGGGCAAGGTCCCCTGCACCTCCCACATCACCTGCCAAATGCATATATTAACTCCAAATTCATGCATACCCCAAGGAAACGGACTATTCATCTTCAGCCTACCCAGGATTGGTGATCTCACACATCTGTTGATCATCTGCCACGTTGATCATGAGCAGTTGACTAGACAGCTGTCAATATTATTTATACTAGCAATTTTAACAGCCATGCATACATGTATGTATATATATATATATATATATATATATATATATATATATATATATATATATATACACACACATATGTGTGTGTGTGTGTGTTTTACTACTAATAGACAAGGTCACTTGCTACTTCCTTAGCCCTAAAACATTTTTTTTATTTTTTCTTAATTTGCCACTGTCTTGTTTTGCTGCACATTTTAGATAAACAGCAGCCAAATTCTGTTGTGGGTACATCTAGTGATGTCTCATTTAAAATGTATGCATTGTGTTATCTCTACAGCTGTTATATTTTGCCAGGCTCACTCTGTAGAGTTATTAACTGATTTGGTTTGATGAAGGTAAATCAGCTGTATGTACATTGATGGTTACTTGTTGTGGCTTATTGATTTTATTTACATATATTAACTGGGTAAGTGTCCTGGTCCAAAGAGTCTCTTCAGTTATGGACCAAGCCAAGAGGCACATAGAATTTAAACTATGAGGAACAGCACTGAGCACATTATTGACAAACACAAACAGTAACAATAATCCCACTAATTGTGAAAACAGTAATGATAAGATAATTAAGAAAGATCCGAAATGTCCTCAAGGCACTAAGTAAAATGCAGTCTTAACAGACAGTAAGTTATATGAAGCAGTGATCACTTATCAAGTCGTAAGCACTGCCACGTATTCGGTGAATTACTAGAGAAGGCATCAAGCACTGACACCTCATACTAGGGGAAGATTTTTTTTGGAAAAGCAGCAAATAAATAGATAAATCAATAAAAAGAGATCAGGGTAACCTAAGCTGTTCATAATTCTATGTAGAGATATAGGTATGGAAGAAAGCGAAAAGCTTACAGACAGTATAAACAAGGATACCTATGAAATAGTTGTTTGTTCGTCACTAGTAATTATCAGTAAATTGGAAAATGTAATCTTTGGTATGATTAATTTGTTTAGCCATGGTAGTCAAAGCAGTGGCATTCTGAGAATGTCTTTCTGAGGACCCTACGTGTATATTAATGGCTTTAATGGTGGTGATTACCATGATTTCTGGTGGTACTGCCTTTCACTTTACATTTTCTGAAGGTAGTTTGCAGAATGATTTTTCTGTATGTGTTATTTGATATGGTGGTCTAATAGGTTGGCTGTGCTCTGTATTTCTGAGGGTGTATATTCAACTTCTGTGAAGCATATTTATTATTGAAGCTAGAAGCCACTCTTTCATTCTTGACAGCTGACAAGTAATTTTGTATCCCAAGGAAACTGGTCCAGATGTCTTCTGCCCCCATCTTTGTCACAGTTGGTATGGTATATCAAACAGCACTGAGCTACTGTGTCACAGAAATGCTGACGTTAGTGACAGAGATGTTAGATAAGATAATCAAAGGGTATTATTTCCAGGTGATAAACCACAATGTTAGCAAATCATTTGACAGTCTGAAATAGATTCATAGATTAGATTCATAGATTAGTACTAGGCTAACTACCCTTGTGGGCCATTTCAAGCCTAGCCAATTACCCCATGTGAGAATCAAACCTTGCACCTTGTGTCTGTAAGGTAAACACCTTAACCATTATGCCATCCTCCCACCCCATAATGTTTGTGTCTTTTCCCGGTTAGGGGTCACCACAGCGGAACTCCGGTCCACTAATGATTGGTAGTTGATTTTTACGTATCGAGTTACCAGCCCTAATGCACAACCTTCAACGAAGGAACGCCCATTCGTGCATGTCTCCACGCAGAAGATGCTCTAGCTGAGAATCGAACCGGACAGCATCTTACTGTGAGGTGACAATGCATGTTGTAATAATATCAGTGGTATGCTGGCAAATTATGGATATGGAGATAAATCCAGACTGTTTGTAAAAAAAAGTTTATGAAATGACATGCCTCTCCCCAAATATTAATAGAAAGATGAGTAGAAAAGTAAGATGGCTGGCGGAATCCATCATGTTATACATTTAGCCCATTGTTATTTGGGTGTACATCAAATATACACTTGTAAGTATGTATGGGAGGCAAGGTATGCAGGGTATATGGAGGTATGCATTAGCAGTAAATGTGAGCTATGCTCATGATATCATATAGTGCATTAGTGTCTTAGGACAAAAATGTCAACATCATTTTTGTACCAACAAAAGATGAGCCAGCATACTGTGTTCAAAAAATCACTTTATTGTAGATAAAACAGACCGGTTTTGGCCGGAAAATATCATAGCCTTCTTCAGTGCAATCAAAATACAACTGTTTAATCTTTAAATACACCTATCTAGAGGCTTATTGGTTTATCCTAGAATTGTTCATTTAAACCAGGTGGAAATACCCACCCAGTTTTACAATCCACTTTTTTCTTTGTTATTTAAAATTGAGTGCCACCCTGTTTTAATGGATTTTTTGCCCTTAATAATATCAATGACCATGAAAGAAAATCTGGCAGTAGGATGTATCAAATGATGTTTATATAATGCATTGGTTGCCTTTTTGTTTTTGATGTTACTGATATGTTCCGAAATTCTGATTCTCAATGGACGAGAAGTCTGACCAATGTAGAAGGAACCACAAATACATGTAGCTTGATATATTAACCAATCGGTACTACAATTGGCAAAAAAGTTTGTATCATGAACTACAGAGCTATTACGACTGGAACATTGTTTGGATTTCATAACCTTATCACAGTGGGTGCAATGTCCACATGGATAACAGCTAACTAGAGGATCACCTGATAAAGTGGTTTGAATATATTGGGATGGTTGATACATAGACCCATGTTTGTAATGGTTAAAACAGGAACTAAGATTTTTGCCTTTCCGGTATGAAAACTGACATCTTTCTGGTATAATGTAAGCTAGTTCATCATCACATTGTAGAATATTCCAATGCTTGTTTATACTTTGAATTAAATTCCCAGTGTTCCTAGCGTATGTTGTAACAAACCTGATGGGTTGAGCTATTGAAATGTTATGGTCTTTGTACCTTAAAAATTCTTCTCTGTTAGTTGAATTGACCAGGTTGCTAGCTCGTAAAACATAACCCATACCATAACCCCTAGATTTAAACCTATTTGTGAGATCCTTCCTTTGATTTTGAAAAGAAGAATCATCAGAGCAAATGCGCTTCAATCTAATAAATTGTGATTTGGGAATATTTCGGGCTATGTGTGGTGGATGGAAACTGGACGCATGAAGGATAGTATTGTATTGGGGGTACTTCCTGAATACTTCAGTACTAAGCGTATGATCTGGTAATCTATTAATGATCACATCCAAAAACGTGATGCTATTCAGATCATATTGGACAGTAAATTGTAATCCCCATGGGTTGTTATTCAAATAAGATATAAATTCATGTAACATATCTGTCCCTCCCCTCCATACCATCCAACAATCGTCTAGAAAACGTCTCCAGATATCAATATGTTCTAAATAGGTGTTGTTCCTATGATCATAAATGAGATGTTTCTCAACAAAGCCCATAAACAAATCAGCATAAATCGGAGCAAAAGAAGCACCCATCGCTGTGCCCTTTGTTTGTAAATAACAAGTATCCTGATAGAAAAATGCATTACTATTGAGAACATGCCTAGCTAACTGTACCAGAAAAGAATTAGTCAGAATGATATAGAGTGGCTACTTCAAGCCAGTATGTTAAAGCCTCCAGACCAGATTCATGTGGAATATTCGTGTATAGAGCGCACACATCAAGTGTGCACAACAACCAATCAGATTCCAGTTGACTATCTGAAACAATCTGCAATAAGTTTGTAGTGTCCTGTAAACAAGAACGTACTAGATGGAGCAAGGGCTTTAGATGTTTAGTTAAAAAGAGAGACAAGGGTTCCGTAATATAACCCTTGCCTGAAACAATAGGTCTGCCTGGTGGGTGTATGGGATTTTTATGGATTTTAGGCAAAAAATAAATATACTGATTTGCTGGATCCTGTATCATTAATTGATGCATAATATCATTGGTAATAATGGCTTCATCTCTAGCCTGGAGTAAGAAATCATCAATTAATTTCTTAAATCGATGGATAGGATTAATATGCATCTCAAAATAATATCTCCCATCAGACAGCTGTCTTTTAGCCTCTTGATCATAATCACACCAGTTTAAAACAACCACAGCTCCACCTTTATATGCAGAAATAATAACAATATTCTTGATATTTTGTAGTTCCAGAATAGCTTGTTTTTCCACAGATGTTACATTATTCCGTTTAGAATTTATCTCTGACCTAGAGAAATGCAAATCTTTGAGAACGCTATTCTGGAACTGAAAAACCAAAGGATGCATTGGAGGAGAAAATGATGATTTATGATATACAAACTTATCATCAGTGAAATTATTGTCATTAATACCAAAAAACAGTTTCAGATTTAACGTTCTGCAAAAAGACATCACATCTTGAACAAACATGTCCTCAGACACCATGAAACCTGGGATAAAAGTTAAACCTTTATTAAGGACAGTTAAATGGGCTGGAGATAAAACAAAATCTGATAAATTCAAAACATTCCTGTTGTAATCCACTGCTAGTTCTGTATGACCATTTCCAACAAGTTCTGAATGTTGTTTATACCTCCTGTGTTTACGTCCCCCTGCTGATACCTGGGCCTAAAGGGGCAGACAATGTTGTCCTTTTTGGGGACGGTGAACTTGATACTGACTGCAACTCATTATCTGTACAAGAGGCAATATCCTCAGTCGAGGATCCAGTGTCATGACCAGATTTCCTCAAAATGGAGCGAGGTCTCTTCCTTTTGGAAGATTTTGGCAATGAGGGGGTAAATCTCACATGCTTAGTGTTGATAGAAAAAGGATTACCCTGCAGGTAGTCAGCTTGGTCTCTCTGAAATTTCTTAATTTTTCTACTTCTAAGTTGTTGTTCCAAATTTTGAAGGTCCGTGGCTACTTTGTTAAGATGTTTGTTATAAGAGGGTTCACCCTCAAAAGGTTTGACATCATCCACCAATTTGGTTACTATATTAATCTCTTTGTCAATAACACGGTCATAATATTTGGATAAACTTTCCACAAAAGACATACTGGCTTGTTGCTGTATTAAAGACCATTGTTCACTAAGCTCTGAGTCTACTTCCCCCACATGAGGTTGTATACGTACTCTCAAACCTCGGGGGGTAATCCCTTTTGCAATGTACGCTTTAAACAATTTGGAATGCCAAATGTTAGATCTAAGGGATCAAAGGTGTTTAAAAAGACCTTCAAAAACAGATGCACAAGTAGATTCGGAACTAAGGACATCATTTGTACTATTGTATTGGGAAGAAACACCCAAACCAAATGCTCTAAGGTCTTCCCTATCAGCTGAAAGTCATGTTACCAAGCTTGAAAGATTCACATTGAACTCTGTACTTGTTCAAATATGTAAAAAAAGTATTTCAAAGGAAATATTACTGACAATAATAGCAACAACAACTACGTCAGTAAAAAAGTGTATCAATTTTTATTTTTATTTTTATTGGTTGGAACAATAACAGCCCAAGAGAGATCAACATACCATTTCCTATCAAGCTGCATTCCTGCCTTCAAAGATCAACTTATATCCATGTAAATACCATAAGTAGAAAAAGATTTTTGTAAATGGACAAAAAATATATTTGTATATAGTTCCGAACTGTGCATTCAAAATGGAATGCTGGACTACAGAGCTTAAGTAATATGGTTAAAACACAGCAACAAGACCAAATTAGTCCAGAAAAGAAGCCCAAATATTAAATAAATTGGTGAATGAGTCAAAACACACTAGTATATTAAAACATTTACACTATCTATAACGGACCTATATATATATATATATATATATATATATATATATATATATATATATATATATATATACTCCTATACCTAAAAGGTGAACATAGAATAAGAATAGGATGATATTAAGGTATATCCTGAATATCTCAAATCATGGAGCAATGATGGGACATATACACCCAAAGTTATCCCAATACGACCACTAAAGCATATATGAGAATTATCAAATGTTGGATACAAATGCAAATATCCATGTACAATAATAAATATAATGGCCAGAAACTGAACCAGGAAATTATTAATCAAATTGTTCAACCTCTAGTAATCAACTGTGAGATGAATGTACGCCTAAAGCATAGTACCAAACGCTCCTTAATCTATACAAAGAAAATATACACTGTTCAAAACAAAACAATAATCAAATTGCAAAGATTGTATGAACATATAAAATTACAAGAGACATAAATAGCCATGGTTTAAATAGCGTCTGTTAAAGTCTTATCCATCTGATATAAAACGATGTCCCAAATAGGCGAAATGCGGGTTCCAAAAAGAAGAAAGAAAAAGTTCTTCCTTGTATTCAGTTACCAAATGGATAATGAAAAAACAGTACCTGTGTTCCTTGAACAGGACATAACCCATTCAGAATTAAAGTTCAAAAAAAGCAAACCCACTGAGATAGTCCTAAAATGTTGTATACAAAAGTTCCATATAATTCGAAAACATCCAAAAACGTTTGGAAACACAAAATGTCTAAATCTTAAGAATTGCTGCTGCAACGGTGAAACACATCACCCAAATGTGAAAAAACCTCTGCCAACAGTAGCTTAGGTTGATATACCTAACTGACGACTGTAAAGTCCTAAATAGGATTCATGTTACAACCATAAACGTCTTCCATGCTCAGTGCGAGCGACGCGATGTAAAACAAACTCCACAAATGTCTTCAACTTAGCCCTGATGATGTGAAGAAACAAGGCACAAAATGAATCCACAGCTTAACTCCGGATAATAATCCACAAAGAAACGACCAATGCCACTAGAATACCACTAGGATAATGTATAAAATTATTATAAAAAAAGAAAGAGATTGCACAGATAACTGGCAATCAGTATCAAGAACACTGGCCCCCAGCAGGAAATGGAAACGAGTGTAACAGTCAAAAAAAGCCTTCCTGCGCGAAAGGCAAATGCACGGCTCAAAGACCAAATTAAAGCACCAACAAAAGATGAGCCAGCATACTGTGTTCAAAAAATCACTTTACTGTAGATAAAACAGACCGGTTTCAGCCAGAAAATATCACAGCCTTCTTCAGTGCAATCAAAATACAACTGTTTAATCTTTAAATACACCTATTTAGAGGCTTATTGGTTCATCCTAGAATTGTTCATTTAAACCAGGTGGAAATAATCCACCCAGTTTTACAATCCACTTTTTTTCTTTGTTATTTAAAATTGAGTGCCACCCTGTTTTAATGGATTTGTACCAATAAATGAACACGTTTAAAAGTTGGATTACGGCTGAATAATACAAGGAATATGGTAGTGCAAGTGTATTAAAGAAGGCTGCATTCTCAAACAATGAGATAAAACTATTGCAGCCTAAATGTGCAGTACAGAAAACAATGTAAAAGAAATGAAGGCTCATGCTAAGTAATTTAAGACATATAGTTCTAATCTGGAGTTTTTAACAGGACATTTAGGAAAATAAGGTGCATTTAATAAAGAATGTCTTTTAGCCATCCTAATTTAGAATAGAAGGATAAAGCTCTGACTAACACAGGTATCATTTTATTAGCAGCTCATGAATGTTTTGAAATGGGTGTGGCTGAAGAGGACACAAGAGTGGATGGTGTATAACTGGATATGTTTGAATCTCATTAAAGACTGGGGACTGCATGTTCATCATAGTTGAATCTAAATAAAGACTTGGGATCGTAGGAGATGCTCTTTGCAAGTTGGCCAGGGCCACTGATTACATCACATGGAGCCATGAATATTTATGTCAGATGCCCATTCCATGCCTAACTCCTTCGATGCTATGTACATGTGAAGGGTGAAGGTAAGGCTTAATGTAAATCTTATCCTATAACACGTGGGTGAAAGCTCCCACTCCTGCCCCTGGTTCACCTGACTCTCAACCCAGGTAACCAATATTCCTATGGGCCTTCACCCCAGGGAATAAATGGATTTGTTTTGGCAACCAGAGCACTTGGGCTCAATGATCAACAAGGGAAGCAGTACCAAAAAATATAGTAAAGAGAAAAATAATAAAAAAGTAATAAGTTAATGAGCTATCAAATAAATAAAAAATATTCTTTTAAGGATGATTAACAACTTTAAGAAAAAACATACACTGTTCAGTATTATTATTTGTTTAACTCAGTGTAATTTAACAAAGGAAGAGTTTAAATACATTTCTGTAATTTAACAACACATTTTAATAACTTTCAATAAAATAAAATAGCATTCTACTAAAAATGAGAAAGTTCTAGTTGAAAGTTGACTAGCAAAGTTTTCTGTATGTGTGTAGAATTGTAATATTGTGTGTGTGTGTGTGTGTGTGTGTGTGTGTGTGTGTGTGTGTGTGTGTGTGTGTGTGTGTGTGTGTGTGTGTGTGTATATACATTGTTTATCATTTTTCTTAGGCCTAAAGAAAAATGTTTTTGGACCCAGAGTGTTATTGAAAACATCCACTGGATGACATTGCTCATCTAGTTGAAAATTAAATACTAATGCTATAATCATCATCATCATCATCACTGTTATCTATCTGGCACGGAATGAGTGTATATGCCATGTATTTTTTCACTGTAGCTGTTTTCAGTGAAACCAGGAGATCTAAGACTGATTTAATAACTAATCAATACAAGATTTATCATCTACAATTGTGTGATACAACCCCATAGTTAGGTATGTTACATAAGTGGATATAGATGATAAAGCCTGCTGTATTTGAATTGTGGGGAAAGGGGTTTGCCTATCCATGTGTACTTTTAAGTTCATTTACTGAACTAATTGGGTACTGATGAAACCTAACTATACAAACCATAGTCTACCATGTATATGCATAGACATATGCATAGACACAGACACACTAGCACACACACACATAAATTATACTCTGATAAACTGAAAGGCTGCCAGCCCAGCTAGATTGAATTTTGTAAATAAGTCTATGTCATTGTAAATATTAATATGATCCACAGGCTTATTTGACAAATGTAAGGAAACTGTGTTATGTGCTGAACTTCAACAATGTAACCACATTGCACCCTGCTGGAAGAAAGCTGTTAAGTAAAGAATTTATGACTATGTATGATCTCAAGCTATGAGACAAGATGTCTGGGCTAGGAAATTATTTCTATTGCTCTAAGGCACAGATAATTACTAGGTTTCATGTGTAAAGTGTATTTTATTGTTGTGGCTTCCTGGCAGGTGCAGATCAAAATGAAATGTTAAATTTTGAGTTCTGTTAGCCTGGGAAGTAAATCAGAGAAGTGACAAGAATGATGTAATCTGAAATGTCTCAGCAGCAATGTGTATTATCAATTTCAGGGCTATCTCAAAAAGAAAGTATGGCATTTTGTATTTTGTTCTGAATCTGACAACTCACCAGCACTGTGCCTTCCTCTGTAAGTAGGATCTTAGGTCATAGTATTTCTCTTAGAGAGAGAGAGAAATAGCAAGATTAGGCAAGCTGTTTTATATATTTATATCAGACTGTCTCACAATGTTCTTTTAATATATTTCCTGTGATTTCTGAACTCTTTAATGTCATTGTGTTGAATTAATGAATTGTGTGTTTTTATTATTTATTATTATATATTTTTAAACCTTTTAACTGTGGCTGCTTTGTGTAGAGATAATTTAAGCTCTTGGCGTACTTACATGTATTTGGCGATACTGTATATGCCACTCCAAATAGCCTTCAAGTCTCAGTCACACTTACCAATTGGATAATAATAACATTGCATAGTAGAATTGGACACCCATTGGTAGGGGCCTTTATAGTAGCTGATAGCAGTGGTTGGTGGCATCTGGTACTACTGTATAGTCTGGGCAGAAGGGGGAATAGCTGGAGAACCTGTGCCAGCCTTCCCCAGCAGTGTCTGTGTGTTTGTATGTAAATCAAATCTCAAAGTGTATGTATGTCAGCTACTTGGGCAGGGACATGAAGCACTGGCTGGACAGAGAGGGTGCTGGAGGTTTTGGCTTGACCACTTGACTGAGATCTGAACCCTATAGCTGTGCCAGTGGGGAATCTTATTGGGGATCTGGAGAGAAAGGGAGAAACCAGCCCCAGACTGACTGTGATCTCTGTGTGCTCTTAAGGGAAATTTTACTTTACTGTGTGTGTACTTGTTATCCTCCAATGTGGACACCCCTCACTGGTGCTAGTGGTGAGGATTAAGTCGCCTTGATTACTGCGCCAGCACATGGGTATCACATATACGTACATATATTTGTGTATATATATATATATATATATATATATATATATATATATATATGTGTGTGTGTGTGTGTGTGTGTGTGTGTGTGTACATATATGTTCTACTTATTTATTTATCTACACCTAGGCATGGGGAAGTTCATGTGTGTTCATCTGCCTGTGATACTAGAGTGCTGGTAAGTGTAGTTTGGCCTTGTCTCTTTTAAAGATGAGCTTTTCAGTTTTTGCCAAAGAGAGCACTTTGTTCCTTTTTGAACCTGCACTTAACATTTTCTAATTTCATCATTCTACAATGAGAAAAAAGACCCAAGGCTGGTCATTACATACATTATGCACTAGTCTAATACCAATGTTTCATTGGTTACACTGGATGGTTTCCCAACACCGGACATTGGAGTCCATTTTTAGGCATTTCCTACACTGACATAAGCTGTACAGGACAATATAGCCATGACTTGTGATTCTGGCTTTCATTCCATATCTATTTGTACCTTTCTTCAGCACATGGAGAGGAGTGCAGGAAGCATGGTATGCTAATGAGCTCAGTCCAACATATATATCATGTCTTACACAGAACATTTTCCATGAAGTCAAGCAGAGAAAGACACAAAGACAACTATGTGAAAAACATGAACCTGAGTTGGATTATCTGGGCAAAAATAGAATGAATGAATGAATGAATGAATGAATGAATGAATGAATGAATGAATGAATGAATGAGTCTGCAAACATTGTTGAAGCCATTTATTTCAGTATAGAGACTCTTGAGAAACTTACTGTTATATGTTGCACAATGTCACATACACAAATGACACCAGAAAAATGGTGACTGATGTGGATAATTCCAGAACTGAAATTCTAGACCCCGAAATGCAGGAGCTAGTTTCCTTACTCATTGTGCAGTGTGTAGTCATGTGACCGCAGAATTTCTAAGCAGGAATATATATATATATATATATATATATATATATATATATATATATATATATATATATATACCACATGACAGCAGCTTGCTGTGTTGTAAATATTGTGTGTTGCAAATGATGTTCATTTACTTCTGATTTTTTCCTACTCAATCAATATTCAGCCATACAGCCAATTCACAAAACAGTTTTCAGTACTTGCAGCTGCCTGATCTATATTTAGCCTAAAATATTGAAGGATTTCACAGAAATTTCAGAGCTATGCTGTATATTTGTGAGTGTGACTTATTCATTCCTTCCAAAGTCACAGAACATTCTTGGAAAATAATCTATTTTCCAGAATTTGTCTATACATTTAATATGGTGCAATTTGCTCTTTACTGTGGCAGAACAAAAGTTTCAAACAGCAAAGTCATTGTGAGGTTACAAAGCCTGCTCAGTTTTATTTAGCAAGACTCAGACTGTATCCAGTCAAGCATCTTGCAGTCTACTGTTACATGTTTAACTAACAATCTGTGTATCTGTGTGTTTTTACACACACACACACACACACACACACACACACACGTATATATATATATATATATATATATATATATATATATATATATATATATATATAGATAGATAGATACACACACACTCTATGTGCATGTGTTAGTGTGTTATATCTACTTGTATGCTTAGACTGGTAGATATAGATACATTTTATATAGCTATATATATATTTAGATAGATGTACAAAATTAATGAAGATTTATGTGAGAATCCAAGCAGACACTGGAGTCAGCTTAATGACTTAAAATTATATTTATGGAAAAATAAATTAAGTTCAGAAAATGAATGTAGTTCTACCGTATTTCTTCGTAAATAAGACCTAACCAGAGAATAAGGCCTGGCATGGTTTTCCAGGGTGTTCATGATATAAGCCCTACCCCAAAAATAAGCCCCAGTTAAGATCGTCAACACCACATGATGGACGTGTTGAATTATAAAATAATATTATTGACACCTGTTGACTGAGGTTATCGTACTCATTTTCGGACCATTCAGACACCCAACTTCTTCTCTTTGCAGAAAGTCATAAGATTCTTTCCCTGGGAGTCCTCCACAATTCTTACTGTAACCCTAATCATCACTCACACTTGACAGTTGAGATCCTTGGCCCATAAACACTGGCAGGTGTACTTTGATTGGTCAAAGTACAGACAACGTGCATAAAGCGTGCGCACTTGATAACAATCGGCTGTGGTTGTGTCTTCTTAACTGTCGCCATTTTGTGTTGCTACTCCGGTCTCATAAGTCTTCAATTAATCCCCGCCCCAGACAAGATGAGTGCAAAAAGAAAGAGCTATTCTGTCGAGTACAAGAATGGAATCGTGGAGGACTCCCGGGGAAATAATCTGACAACGTTTTGCAAAGAGAAGAAGTTAGATCTCTGAATGGTCCGAAAATGGCATGCAGCGTATGATAACCTCAGTCAACAGGCCGACGAGGGAAATGCTAAAAAGTGCAAGTGTGGATCAGGTCAGCAGCCATTATTTCCTAAGCTAGAAGACATCATCTGTGAATGGATTGCTAACAGGAGAGCAAAGGCTTTGGTTGTGCGCAGGGCTGATATTCAAGCATTTACCCTTGCAATGGCACCACAGTTAGAAATATCCCCAGAAGAATTCAAAGCATCACAACATTGGCTGGGTGGCTTCCTTCACCGATATGAACTGTCTCTAAGAAGATCAACAACACTGTTCAAGCTGTAAGATACTGAAGTTATTAAATGTGCACTTGCATTAAAGTCCTTTGTTGATGGTATCGACTTTTCTAAATACCAACTCTCCAACATGATTGCTATGGATAAAACTGCAGTGTTTATGGGCCAAGAGTCTCAAACAACAATTAATCAGAGGGGTGCCTTGTCAATCTACATTCCCTCCGCTGGTTACAAGAATGCACGTGTTACCTGCATTTTGGCAATTCATCTAGATGGAAAGAAAACCCCACCTCTAATCATTAGTAAGGGCAAGAAAGATAAGACTGAACATGTTTCAGGCATTTACATTCTTGAAACCGAAAAAGCCTGGTGCACACAGGCAGTTATAAGGAAGTGGGTCGATGTAATGCTGCCACTTGTTTTACGATGTGGTGAAAGAGTGCTTCTAGTCTGGGATTCAGCCAGCACTCACCGTGCTAAAGAAATGAAGAAATTCATTGCACGTTGAAGAATAGATCAAATAATGATTCCCGCAGGAATGACTGCCTATCTCCAGACTCTTGATATTGCAATAAACAAGCCATTCAAGAACCATTTGCGCATGGAACTCAATGACTACATTGAAAATAGAATGGAGAGAAATCAGCATGGAAACTTTGTGAAGCCTAGCCTGCAAGAGGTATTGACTTGGGTGAAAAATTCATGGGATAAAATCACTGACAGCTATGTTGTCAATGCACTACGAGCAGGCTACTTGGACAGGCAGTGCTCATTTAAGGAGAGCTCTATTGCTAGGCATGATGGATTGGGGCCAAAGGTTCTACAGGAAATGGAGTTGCAAGAAATTCAGGTCCGAATACGGGGGTTGGAGACTTATAACAATGTTCCAGAAGAAGATGACATGACTGTATTTGAATTACTTTTCCATTATTGGGGCAAGAGAATGGATTGCTTCTGCTTTCAGTTTTATTCCCCTCCTCCAATACACATGTATTGAGATTTTTCTCCACTTTCTGTTAAACATGAAATATTGAACTGTGAAAGCCAAGGTGTAGATATTCTGAACTTGAAATGATGGTTGCACTGTTTATGTAGAATTCTCACACAACTGTTAACGCATTACTTAGAACTGTTGCCCAATAACAGAAAAGTACCAAATAAATGTCAGTTTGTGTACATGAATAAATGTCAGTTTTTGTACATGAATAAGTGTTGATTTGTGTACATGATTAAATGTCAATTTTTGTACATGAATAAGTGAATAAATGTAGATTGTTGTAGGGGGGGGTAAATAAGGCATCCCCTGATAATAAACCCTAATGCATATTTCGGCGGGGGAAAGAGTATAAGACCCGGTCTTATTTTCGGGGAAATACGGTATTAAATAACTGGGTTCTGAATAGGACTCTTGCAGCATAGTTAGTAAAATTGTACTTACAGAGACCTCCAGACAGAAGTGTACATATATATAGGTTTCCTATTAATAACTCAACACCAAGGTGGCCGAGTCTACAAATGGCCAAAACCATTCCATGAAAGGTGGAATACTGAATACCAACATACCTGAAACAAATACCAAACCCCAAAATTCCCTACTGCTCTGGACCCAGGAACACATATCACCTTGGGTCCAGAAGGGGGCACATTTGGACAGTTGGTAATGTTGGTTTTCGACAATAACCTCATTTGGGATGTAGGAATTTTGCAGATGGACTCGACCAACTATCCGTTGAGTTATTGATAGGAAACCATATAAATATACATGTTATAAACAAAAAAAACAGCACTGCAGTATCTCACAATGGGGTCATTTAATGTGATGACTAAGTCTGCAACACAAACTAGGTTTCCCTCCTCTAACACAAAGTTTTTTCTACACCGTAGGATATTGCGGTGCTGTGTTTTTTTTGTTTGTTTTGTTTTTCTGTATTTTAATGTTTACCCATTTTTGTAAGTTCTATGTACAAAGTGATTTGGATATTATCTATATCTATCTATATGCTATATGTGCATATATATATATATATATATATATACTGTGTGTGTGTGTGTGTGTGTGTGTGTGTGTATATATACATATATGTATCTATATACATATATATATATATATATATATAGATATATAGAGATATATATATGTATATATGTATATATATATATATATATGTATACGTTTGTATGTATGTCTGTGTATATGCATATATGTATATCTATATCTAATGTATATATGGATATTTATATGTCTAGGACACATGCTCGAACAGCATTTGTCTGAATCACAAAACATCGAACACACATACGCGAAAGCGCTTAACATCGAAAAGCGCTTCCATGTACGTGTAGTTCAAAAAATAAATCTACGTTTCTGAAGGGGGCTTCGCCCCCCCGCACCCCCACACACCCTCTACTTTAATATTCTCACTCCGAGATTGCAGTACAGTGGGGAAAAGGGAATTTTTCCCTTACCCGCACTGTAGTCCGACAGGCACACATACACGGAAGCGCTTGTCGATGTTAAGCGCTTTCGTGTATGTGTGTTCGATGTTTTGTGATTCGGACATATGCTAGTCAAGCATGTGTCCAGATCCCATATATATATATAAATATATATATATATATATATATATATATATATATATATATATATATATATATATGTCATAAGGGTCTAGCTGCATTATACATGTCAGTCTAAGGGGGTAGTTTATGTTGGGAAATGTTCAAGCTGTGAGAGCTTCTATCTAAGTAAAACTACTAGAGGTTCTCACAATGTATTTGTAAACACATTAGATCTATAAGAAGTAAGGATGAAACTAATGCTAACATTTTTTTTTTAAATTTTGGAGCATGAGGAAATGGATCTCAGACATGAGAGTTATAATAGCTTAGAAAATAAGGAATTAAAATGGCAACTGTTATTGAAAGCTGACAGCCCACTGGATTTAAATGAACATGTTAAAATCAAAGATGTTCTGTAGGCTAGATGCTTAAAATTAGAATATTATGCTTATTTATTACATATTTTTTAGATTATTTTTAGAATAGTTTGTATTGGTATATTCATTAGTTGTTTATGTCATATAATTTATCATAGTATTTAAAGTGTGTGTTTCTTGTAGTTTGTGTCCTGAGGACATTCAAATCAGTTTTGTAAACAGAAAGGCTAAATAAGTTAAATCTTTTAGCTTTAAACTATATGTTTAAGGCATTATTTTCTATAAGTTATTGTTTTGAATGGGCATCAGTGATTCCCTGTTATTTGTTGGATGATATTTGAGATGTTCTGAAACATTCAGCATCTCACAGCTCACAGAGCTAAATTGCTGCTCTAAATTATTTTTGCACAGTGTCTACAAGCCAACGCATAGCTGTCTACAAATACTGTAAATTCCTCACAACTCTTTTTATTGTCTTTTTTTTTTCCACATAATCTACAATACCACAGCAGTAACACAAAAGGAATGTTAAAGAGAACAGTTTGTCTTGAAGTTGTATAAATAGAAAAAGTGCCTGGGAGGGATAGGACAACACCCACCATACAGCCAGGGAGTTTTATAAGGATTTTAGAGTGTCCTCAGAAAAGTAAAACAAACATGTGCAGCTCTACACACAGGGCTAAATCACTGTTGTAATTCCTCGCTAATGTGAATACTACAATTTTCTCATAGTAGCTACAAAGCTGATGCTTAGTTGCATACAAGTAACTCACTATTCTAGGATGCTAGATTATCACCACATAAGTTACAACACAACAACAGCAACAAACAGTAGTGTTAAAAGTGATTTGTTTCCCTATGCTCAGGTTAGAATTCACAGCTAATTACCTGGTATAATGTACTATGGAGTTTTACAGGAACTTGAAGTCCCATCACATCCTAGTTTACCAAACTGGACATGTCAAGATATATTACAATTACAGTATTTGTTGTCAATGCCATGATAGTATCTTTCTCTTAGTCAAGGCATATATTTCTCCCTGAACATAAATAACCTTCAAGCTAACATACAATGGGCTATACTTTAAAGTAAAATAACTCATCTGCTTATATCCTGTTCAAGAATGTAATATAATATAGCCACAAAAAGCTTAAAGTAAGCTTACCCTGCTAAACAGGTATCTTAATTGCAGAGTGACTTGAATACTTGAAATAAATTGTTATGGCTCTCTATTTAACACATAGTGTAGCTTTATTTACCATCCAGTTTCAAGTGGATTTCTGCTAAACTAAAGATTCACTTATTCCCCGGGATTCATGAAGCTCGACGCAAGGCCGGCGTTAGGCTTGCGCCGACCGTGCGGTATAAAGATGGAGCAGTAGTGCCAAATGCATATTAATGAGGGTGCGCTGCCGCCACAGCCACGTGCATAGGAAAGGAGTGCGAGGGCATAGGGCATGTTGACATGCCGCACAGAGGCATGGAAATGTCAGCTGTCGACGTGCAACCTAAAATGCTTGCATATAACAATTTGCAAGTAATAGTAATCACATCTGTCAGTGTCCGTGGATACTGAAACGTATGCAAAGCATGCAAGACAGTTCCTGCGAACACAAAATGAAGAAGCAAACACAAATGCACGGTAGGGAATAACGGGTCCCTATCCCGCGAACAAATGACATTGAAAACTGTGTGCCCGTAGTCCAACGCAGTGTAGATAGTTATACCAAGTGGAAGTGAAACGCATCATATGTTAGCACATCGCCAATAGGTACGTCCAGCCCAATGGTCAGGGTCACCAGCTGACCCATACTGTGAGGGAGGGTACACAGCTGGGCAGATGTGTCCATAACAAGAAACACGATAAATGTACATATCTAGCGACTGTATGACCGAATTATATCCCACAACGCATGTAATAGTCACATACAATAGGTATGTCCGTATTTCACATACCAAATGTGACAGGAAATAGAATAAGCATGTAAACGAAACAGAAGGAGCATATAAAATGCTACAACAATAAGGCAACATGAAGGCTGAAAGGAACAGTATTATCTGTACCACTGACTGCGGGTATGTGTTGTCCAGTACATTCGGATATGTGTCCGGAATATATCCCATCCTGGACATAGGAAAAGGTGGCATCCTACCAATGATTAGAACAGTCGGCCAAAATCCGCACATCAGCGGTCCAAGCTGAACTTGTCAGGATGTGTCACAGTTGAACGGGTATTACCCGGGTATACCAACTATGTCATGAAAGTTAAGTATGGGCGTGTACCTATGTGCGTGAGGTATAGCATGTGGAAAGTCAAACATGGCAGCGTAGTCCACACAACCATACAGGTACCTGACATATGTAGGGTATGCAATGCGTTACCTTGACCATGTCATGGGCCATCAACCAAAGCAGTGATGATGGAGTGCCAGGAATATGTGTGTGTGGGGAGGATGGGTAATGGTATAATCCTCCAAGGCGACACTGTGTCGTATGCAGAATAGGTGAACCAGAGGTGCATGATGGAGCACCGGGTGAAGCAGAAAGAAACACAAAAACATGTATACACATCTGCAATACAACCAGACAGGCCATACTGTAGAACACAATCCCACAAACATAAATATTAAAATGTGCGATACAAATGTATAGACATGTCACTGGCACATACCCACAGATTGGTCCTGATGGAACTGGCCATATCAAATGCAACACACCTGGATGTATAATGGACTACCCAGCATCCCCTCCACAGCACACAACCTGCTCCCATGCCTAAACATCCACCAAATCCAGCCATACTTGGCCTACTGGTTTGGTGCAGCCACATCTACACATAGTGACCACTACGCATATGTAGTAGGTAGTGTCACCCTAGGCAGTTTCA